>NC_090733.1:109016746-109036746 GCF_036898095.1 Palaemon carinicauda
AATAAATAAATATATATATATGTCTATATATATGTATATATATATATATATATATATATATATATATATATATATGTATATATAAAACATTGTTATTAAAATTATCATTATGAAAATTATTGTTGTTTTTAACTATTAAAATCTGATACACATTTGTATATATATATATATATATATATATATATATATATATATATATATATATATATATATATATATATATATATATATACAATTGTGTATTAGATTTTAATAGTTAAAAAGCAACAATAATTTTCATAGTGATAATCTTAAAAAAAATGTATTTTATATATTCATATATATATATATATATATATATATATATATATATATATATATATATATATACATCATTGCTAGTATAGTTATAACTGCATACAGATATACTTATAGTTGGACTTAGGATTTCCTGTCACAACTCGCTTCGAATAAGTGCAATCTGTCACAACCCTACTGCGCGCAAGTTTCTGTGAGTAGGCCATCCCATCACCTCTGTTATATCTCCCTACAGTACACTATCTGTTTGCTTACCCGCCGCTCAGCAAGGGTGTGATATTGCTCGGAGCGAGGTGTCCAACTGTACCTACATGAAATATTTCCGTATTCGCAAAATCAATTTGAGAGGCACTATTGTTGAAAACAAGAGGAAACTCGCATGTTTGCTTCGCTTCTCGGGGGAAAGTAGCACATTCATGTAAACACATTCGAACAAATCCCAGCCTAATTCTCGTAGCTTTTAATGGCGAGGCGCAACCGATGGTAAATGTTAACTGATCGTTATTTATGCTAAGGGGCGCCGCGTGCCAATAGCGTTTTCGTACTGCTGATGAAGTCTGATTATTTCTTTCTTTTTTTTCCTCCTCTTTTAACGTTTTTTTTTTTTTCTTTTTATCTTGATGGCTGTTTAAGAGTTAAGTCTTGGCTGTATAATGTGGTAAATCAGTCATTATATTATCGGTTATTTATTGTCAGTTTTGTTAGACTTTTTCATTAGAAAATAACGCTTGTATCTATTGTTTTTCCATACTGTGTGCGATGAGATCTCTTAAAATTATATACTGTAGGAATCCTAATCAATATTATATCAACATAGGTAAATCAACGTTTATAGTCAATAGAAATTCCACTATAAACGGGGCGTATTTCATCTGCGCGCATTTAGGGATTAAGAAGTGTTATGATTGCGTGCTGTAATTGATTGCAGTTGCGTTCCTCTTTTCATCCTTTTTTCTAATAATAATTTTTTGTCAAACATCCCTACAGTTTATAAGATGTATTCCCTTGACTTAAGGTACTATAGTCTCAATAGTTCTCTCTTTTAGTCCGAGATCGACAGCATGGAATTCGTCCCAACTTCAATTGAAAAAGGAAAGAAATTCACATGCTACAGGATCGACAGAATTCTTAAATCTTTGTTAATTTTATAGCGTTTTACAGGGTAAACTGGCAAAGGAAGGCTAAGAATCGATGATAGATGTACAACTATAATCAGTGGAACGTGTATTCACTTACAGGAAATCTCCAGAGGCTCGTCCATAGCTCTTATTTTTAGGGTCTGCATTTTCATTGAAAATGATCTTACTTTTACTCATATTCACTTTCAGTTCTACATTTCTGTTTCATCTATTCAAATCTTCTATCATCTTTTTTAATTCCTCTCATGATTCACTAAACACAACTATGTCATCTGCAAATCCTAAGTTGTTAAGGTAGTCCCCATTAATATTAATTCCCACATTTTTTTTGCAATCTGAATTCTCAATAACTTCTAGACATGCTGTGAATAATTCAGGAGAGGTGGGACTTCCCTGTCTATCTCCTTTCTCAATCGGAATTTTCTCACTATAAAAGTTTTAGGATTCCTGTATAGATATCTTCGGGTGTTCTAAAATAAGAATCTTCTATTCCTTGTTTTTGAAGGGCTTTCATTACTGCTGATATTTTAACAGAATCAAATGCTTTCTCATAGTCTACTGTATAAATGCCATACCTAGTGGTTTGTCATACTTTGTTGATTTTTCTATTAGCTTGTTTATTACATGGATATGATCAGTTGTTGAAACCCCCCTTCTGAAGCCTGCCTGCTCTCTTGGTTTATTAAAGTCTAGCTGTCTTTTTATTCGGCCTAGTGTGATCTTTGTAAATAGTTTATATATTACGGAGAGTAAACTTATAGGGCGGTAATTTTCCAGGTCTTTTGTCTCCCTTTTTGTGAATTAGTATAATGGTAAGGTTTTCCCAAGCTGTAGTTACAGAGCATTCTTGCAGACATTTGGTGTAGAGCTAAGCCAGTTTTACTATTATAAAATCTCCTTCAGCTATTATTAAATCAGTTGTTAGGCCATCTTAGCCTGCTGCTTTACCTCTTTTCATGCCTTTTAATGTGTTCTTTACTTCTAATTTTACGTTTGATACCGGCTCAGGTGTTTCATTATTTCCATTGGTGAAGTTATTTCTTATATCACTATTATATAGCATTGTATAGGAATCCTCTGCATTTTCTATCACTCCATCTCTATTGTGTATAATATTTCCATTTTCATCCTTTAAAGCAAACATCTGTTGTCGCCCTGTTCAAAGTCATCTTCTCATCAACATGATGCTTCTTCCTCTCTTTAATGTTTCTCCGATTTTGGTCTGATTGTGTTTAGGAATATCTTGGGACTTTTTTTTTTTTTTTTTTTTTTTTTTTTTTTTTTTTTTTTTTTGATAGTCCTGCTAATTCTATTTCACCTGACTTGGATTTTGGCCTCGTTTCCAATCTTTTCTTTATTAGGTTATAGGTCTTTTCTAATAGTTTTGTTTGATATAGTTTAGGAACTCTTCCAGCTATCTCTTATGCTGATTCCAATACAAAATTTGATAAATTACTGTTCATTTCTTCTTTATTTTCTTCCATTTTATCATGTAGTTGGGAGTACCTTTTTTTATAGCTAACCTAAACTCATCAGATTTTTCTCTTATTACAGGATTGTTTATTTTCTTTCTTGAAATTACCTTTTCTCTCTCTTTCCTCAGATCTAAACAAATTTTGCTTCTCAACATTCTATGATTGCTTGACTTAAACTTGTTTAGGAGTGTTATATCTTTAACTAAATTGAATTTTACCATTTTATTTGATCCTTTTCATTTTTCGTTTTTCCATTTGGGCTTCTCCATATCTATTTCCTATAGTCCTTTTTATAAAAGAATATGTCCATGATTTATATATTGTTTCTTTCATCAAATTCTACAAGCATGTCTCCTCTATCATTCCATGTGCCTACTCCAGATTTACCTACTGCTGATTCTCCTCTTTTCTTTTGGCCTACTTCAGCATTTAAATTACCCAAAACAAATGTAAATGGAATCTTATATTTTTTCATAGATAACTTTAAAACTTTATAAAAAGTTTCTATTTCTTCCTTTTTGTGGGATGCTGTTGGTGCATACGTTTGAATGATCTTCAGTTTATATTTCCTAATTAGTTTGATAATTAATTCTGCAATTATATCACTACTGCTGTAAAATTCTTTTTATATTACCTGCAAGATTTTCATTAATAAGAAAACCCAGTCCATTTTCTTTGTTCATTTCATGTCCTCTGAAGCAAAATGTATGGCCCTCTTTTCATTATATTTGTATATGTTTATATGATATACTAAAGACTAGACAATGTCAATTCTATCTATCAAGCTACAGTTGTTAAACTTTTCATTGGTAATTATTATCGGAAAAGAAAGTCAGTCTCTCTATTCATATTTTAATTTTTGCGACCAAAATTGACAACAAATGAAACAGCTAATCGGGAGCTAATTGGTTTCATTATAATTAGAGATCATTCTTTCTCTCTCTTTTTATTATTATTATTATTATTGATATTGATGATAATAATAACAGTAATAATTGATAATAATGAAAAAAAGTAATAATAATAATAATAATAATAATAATAATAATAATAATAATAATAATAATAATGAAGATAGTTATGACATCCCCATATATGTATGGAAGTAAAACAACCAATTGGTGAATTTTCTTATAAATTTTCATTCAAGCAAGTTTCATTTTCATGTTTCGAAATTTCTTAGTTACTGATTGTTGCTATGTATTTTTCCCCATTAACTATTAATTTTCTTCTGTAAGGGTTAAAATATCTTTTTAAAATGAAAAATTTCTCTTTTATTTTCGTTTATTCTTTTAATTTTCCTTCCTCGAGAAAATTACAGCCGACAACGTAGTTGGCGTATGCAGTTTGTCAACAAACGTTTTGTTTACTTGACTGAAACATGAACTGTTTTAATGTCCTGGGGAATTCTATTCTGAGTAATATGTTAGCTTCTTTACACTCGCGTTAATTCCGAAGGCTTGCAAGCCAACTTGCTAAGCTACAACCCTATTTAGACTAACAGGATGCTATAAGCCCAAGGGCTCGATCATTTCGGATGATGTATCTTGATCCTCATTCTTATCAAAGGCAGTAAAATCTGCGGTTTAATAACTATATCTGATAGATGATGCCTTCCCTTTCTTATAAAGGTCCTCCTAAAGTTTGTAATCAAATTTTTTAAGGGTACGCTTTTGATCACACTTCCATATTTACTGTCCATGCCGAACGATTTAGACATGTTCCCTTGAAACTTATGGGGCGTCTAATTATCTATCTTTCAATTGTATACAAACTGTATTTACACAAATAAATGTATGCATGTATATATGGGACAATGAAAAATTGAGGACTGTAGCATTAAATTTTATTAGTTAAATTTATTAGTTCGTTGCTAAGGAAGACAACCAACTGTTTAACTTCCTGATTTTACTATCCATAAAAGCCTTATAATCATCGGTTTGAAGGCGAAAGCCACCACTTCTGTACCAAATTGGTCCTTCTTACATCAGTTTATTCTAACACACACTTTACTTATATCAAGATAAGTTCTAATTCGTATCAAGGAATAATATTACAGGTTGATTTATTTATAGATATAACATTTGCATACCTATTTGTATCATTTCCTATGAGAATACCCAAACCAGAGAGAGAGAGAGAGAGAGAGAGAGAGAGAGAGAGAGAGAGAGAGAGAGAGAGAGAGAGAGAGAGAGAGAGAGTGTTACTAGGATTTTGGATGTCTCAAAGAATTTTTCGTCCATCCGCAGACTCCATTTGCTCTTGGGTAAAGCGATTCAGTTTAAACGTTTAGAGAGTTTTTATGATATTGTCTAACTTATTATTGAATTCGTTTACTGCGTTACTCTTCACAACATCCGTTAGACGTCTGTTCCAAAAATTTGCTATTTTTTATGTAAAGAAATTACCACATTTAGTGTTGTATCTTTTCAATTCCAGTTTGTATCCGTTACCTCTGGACTGATTTGTACTAAGCTTACGCGAAGAGGTTGTCGTAATCTACGTTTGTTATTCCTTTAAGAATCTTAACTGTCTCTATTAATTGTCCTCTTGGTCGTTGTGTATATAGATCAAACAAGTTCAAACGTTTCATTTTCCGTCTATATCCAAATTGAGAGAGAGAGAGAGAGAGAGAGAGAGAGAGAGAGAGAGAGAGAGAGAGAGAGAGAGAGAGAGAGAGAGAGAGAGAGAGCCTTACCTTACCTTACCTTATTTTTTGTTTGGGTTCCCCCAGGTCCCTCAGTGTGAGGCACCTCGTATATCCACCTAGTTGCTAATGCATCTTTCGGTGTATTTTGCATCTTCCAGTCTTGGATGGTCTGGGATGCATCTTAGGTATTTATCGAGCTTATTCTTAAACTCATCTACGCTCACTCCTGATATGTTTCTTAGATGAGCTGGCAGCACATTAAATAGTCGTTGCATTATCGATGCTGGTGCGTAGTGGATTAATGTCCTGTGCGCCTTTCTTAGTTTACCTGGAATATTTTTTGGCACTATTAAACTACCTCGGCTTGCTCTTTATGATATTTTAAGCTCCATGATGTTTTCAGTAATTCCTTCTATTTGCTTCCATGCTTGTATTATCATGTAGTGTTCTCTTCTCCTTTCTAGACTGTATAGTTTTAAAATTTGCAGTCTTTCCCAGTAGTCAAGGTCTTTAACTTCTTCTATTCTAGCAGTATAGGACCTTTGTACACTCTCTATTTGTGCACTATCCTTTTGGTAGTGTGGGTACCATATCACATTGCAGTACTCGAGTGTACTACGTACATAAGTTTTGTAAAGCATAATCATGTGTTCAGCTTTTCTTGTTTTAAAGTGTCTGAATAACATTCCCATTTTTGCTCTACATTTAGCCAACAGTGTTACTATTTGGTCGTTGCATAACATATTCCTATTTAACATTACACCAAGGTCTTTAATTGCTTCCTTGTTTGTGATTGTCTCGTTATTAGGTCCCTTGTATGCATATACCATTCCTTCTCTGTTTCCATAATTCATTGATTCGAATTTATCGGAGTTAAATACCATCCTATTTATCTCCGCCCATTCATATATTTTGTTTAGATCTCTTTGTAGTGAGTTCATATCTTCATCACAAGTAATTTCTCTACTTATTCTTGTGTCATCGGCGAAACTTCTCACTACAGAGTTTTCAACATCGCAGTCTATGTCTGAGATCATAATAACAAACAGCAGTGCAGCTAAAACCGTACCTTGTGGCATGCCAGATATTACCTGGGCTTCATCCGATTTCTCGTCATTTGCAACCACTATCTGTTTTCTGTTTTGCAGGAATTCTTTTACCCATTTTCCTATCTTTCCCACAATATTATGCTTTCTCATTTTTTTCTCTAATATATTGTGGTCTACCTTGTCAAAGGCTTTTGCAAAATCTAGATAGATCACATCTGTGTCTTTTTCACTTATCATATTTTTGTATATGTTTTCATAGTGTGATATCAGTTGGGTTTTCCGGGCACAAAACCGTGTTGACCTATATTAAACAGATTATTTTTAACCAAATGATCCATTATTTTCTTTTTTATTACCCTCTCATACACTTTCATAATATGTGATGTTAGACTAACAGGTCTATAATTGCTTGCCTCTAGTCTTGATCCACTTTTGAAGATAGGGGTTATTTAAGCTAATTTATGTTTAACATATATCTCGCTCATATCTACACTTTGTCTTAGCAGTATTGCAAGCGGCTCCGCGATAGTGTTTGCAGTTTTTTTTAACAAAATCGCTGGAACTCCATCTGGTCCGGCTGCCGATCCATTTTTAATAACGTTTATAGCCTTGACAATATCTGCTTCATTAATATCTATATCCGTTAGATATTCAACATTTTCTTCTCTCATTTCTGTTTCATTATTCTCATTCGCAATTCTTGGCGTGAACTCACTCTTATATTTTTCTGCTAATATGTTGCATATTTCCTTTTTTTTCATTCGTTAACTGTCCTTCAATTCTTAGAGGGCCTATTTCTATTCCCCCTTTATTCATCTTTTTTGCATAGGAGTAACTTACTTTGGGGTTTCTTTTTATATTTTGAAGTGTCCTTTCTTCTAAGTCTCTTTTTTCATTTTCTTTCGACTGTATAATCTTTTGTTCTTCATTTTCTATCTTACATTATATTTCAATAATTTTCCATACATTTTTTTCTTTTGCAAGATTTTTCTTCCACTTTCTAATTTTTTGAAATAAGATCCTTCTGTCTCTTGGTACGCACGTCTTTTGTTTATTGCTTTTTTTCGGTACATATTTTTCAACAATTTTCTCCAGTATTTTGTACAGTATGTCCGTATTTACCTGTATATTATCACTTACAAATACATTTTTCCATTCTTTATTCAGTTCTTCATTTATTTCTGACCATTTTATATTCTTACTGTAAAAGAGAGAGAGAGAGAGAGAGAGAGAGAGAGAGAGAGAGAGAGAGAGAGAGAGAGAGAGAGAGAGATCTTCTACAGTTCGAGTCAGTGCAGAGAGCAGTTCATTAATTCCTAATCATTTAATGTGAACGAAATTAACGCTTAATCGCCTAAATAAAATACGGATACATTAAAAGCTTTCAAGTGTCAAGTTATTGCGTAAATTGAAATCCATTAATCGTTTTAGAATATTGTCTGTCAGGCTAAAGGTAGATGCGCGCCCGCGTGTGCACACAGACAGAGAGACAGACAAACAGACAGACACAGACACACACACACACACATATATATATATATATATATATATATATATATATATGTATATATATACATACATATATATATATATATGTATATATATATTACGTATTTATATATATATATATATATATATATATATACATATATATATATTACGTATTTATATATATATATATATATATATATTACGTATTTATATATATATATATATATATATATATATATATATACATATACATATATATTACGTATTTATATATATATATATATATATATATATATATATATATATATATATATATATATTACGTATTATATATATATATATATATATATATATATATATATATATATATATATATATATATTACGTATTTATATATATATATATATATATATATATATATATACATATATATATATATATATATATATATATATATATATATATATATATATATACATATACTTTTACATACACTTTTGAGACAGCTTCTCTCTAATGCAATTTTCATAGAAGGGGATTGCCTTAGTGGGGTCTGCGTGTTTCCTTAACCAAAGGCTTGACCCTGGGAATCTAAGGAAGCTGAGAAAATATGAATATTCCTGTAGGAAACTCATTGACGTCACTAAGGCAATTGCCTTCAATGAAAATACCTTTATTTAAATAAATGTGTAAGCATACAGAAGGGTGGGAAAAGAGAGGGAAAGGGGGTTTTGGTGTTTACTGAACTATGATTGATTTAATGCTAAAGGAGGTAGCAGTTAAAACCGTCGCAATTAAGGGATTAAGTGATTTTATTTATTATTAAGATGCAAATGGTAGGTACCTTGTCTTAGAAGCAAGCAGCTGATTATTATTATTATTATTATTATTATTATTATTATTATTATTATTATTATTATTATTATTATTAGAATGTAAATGGTCGGTACCTTGTCTTAAAAGCAAGCAGCTGATTATTGATATTTTATTATTTTATTATTTTATTAAAATATCAAAATATTAAATTATTGAAATATTAAAATATTAGAATATCAAAATATTAAAATAATAAAATAATAAAATAATAAAAAATAAAATATTAAAATATTATTATTAATATTATTAATAGCAATATTGACATTTGACAATTGACATTAACATTAACATTATTATTATTATTATTATTATTATTATTATTATTATTTTTATTTTCTTTATTTTTATTATTCCTAATTTTCTTACTCCTATTATTATTTTTGATATTTTTATTATTGTACTTTATTATTTTTATTATTATTTTTGTCATTTTTATTATTATTATTATTATTATTATTATTATTATTATTATTATTATTATTATTATTATTACAACGTTTCGGAAAATATTCCATCATCAGGTTCTGTAAAGTTGAAAACATACATTGATAAACACACAATAAAAGAACATTGGTAAAAGACAAGAGCAACAATAAGATAATAAATAGTACTTAAATCACTTTTCTACTGAAAGCAGAGTTATCTAGGTTTAGTTTCGGTTGAAGTTTTTCTGTGTAAAATGTTTCCAACAATCTTAGCTCGGTCTCAAATCGAGCTTTACATAAAATACTAAAGTCAAGAGGATTAGAATTGGTGTTACACACTCTATGGCAATGATCTCTTATAGAGGATTGAGAAGGTCACCTAGCGGTAGAAGGGTCCTCGAACTAATGCCCCTATGTGTCGAAGGTTCTGGTAGACAACAGTTTAGTCGAACTACCCACATACACTTCGGACACAAATTTATAAACAGCCATAGAACATAGTTCGCTAGATAACGACTCCTTGGACATGAGAAAATCTTAAAATTATTGAAAAATACCATTCTAATGTTTATATTTTTGAAGTAGGTTTTCGTTATGTGCTTAATTTTTCTTTATATTATAATATTGATTTTGTTCGATATGTAAGGAAATATATAATGTGGTCTTTTACTTCACAAATCTGGTTATCATCATTAATGACTTTTTTGTAAAATTAATTATCTTGGTTACCATTGTTGTTAAACAATTTCTAACAATGGTTACCATTGAAACAACACCCGTTTGTTCCCTTTGCAATGTTTACCTTTAGGGAGAGTGTCACACAAACGAGCGCGGGTTAATTGGGCTGATGTAGCCTTGAATATTATCCAAGCTTGATCTCCCAAAACCCCAGAGGCAGAAAAATATCCATTTTTCTCCGAAGTGTAACAATTGGCATTTTGGAAGTAGATGCTTTTTTGCATTCATTTTCAACCATATCCCTTTGTATTCATCGTTGCATTATCAATGATTAATTATAATCTGGTTTTGTTGTTGTTATTTCAAAGATGACTATGTTGGTTGTGTCGTTTTATTTAGAAATAATAATACCCTCAGATAAAATACATGGCCGACTGACGAGTCGTCAATCTTAGTGATGGGAACTTTTGATTGAATGATTGATTGATTGATTTGAAAAAAAAAAAAAAGAGGCTTGCATGTTAGACCTCCCGCCCAAAAATAAAACTAGTTTATGTGAAAACCCCAATATGTAGGTTAACCCAACAACACTTATGTTCCACCATCGAAGAAAAGCACTATAAAGGAATCGGACATATCTCCTTCGTGGAGAAAGTAAAGTTACTAATCAGTAACAATGATGCACACAGAGAGAGAGAGAGAGAGAGAGAGAGAGAGAGAGAGAGAGAGAGAGAGAGAGAGAGAGAGAGAGAGAGAGAAGCCTAAACAATAACCTAACAGCGAGAAATAACCACGAGGTAATATTATAAATTCAATGAAACCTCTGATTTATCTATCTATTGTTTCGTAAATTAATATTGCCTAGTTAGTCTTTTTGGTTTGTATTTGTTCTTCTTTCATAAGTGGTTTTCATGTTTGTTGAGATCTTCTCTTAGGAAGATGGTGGCATTTTTGGCTTTTTTATGTGGACGTGTAGTCAATATTGTTATTTTCAGAATTGTTAGTTATTATTACAGGGTCGTAGGAGCAGGGGAGGGGGTCTAGCGCCCCCCCCCCCACTTTTTTTGCTGAAAATATGCCTTTAAACGTACAGATTTACATTTTGTGAATGCATTTCATCTCTGGCAACAGCTCTTGTACAGTCTCACCCTCCCACCCCGGCCACGTAAGTATCATGTTAGTACCCAGCATCATAGTTTCAGTCCCGTCACTCGTCACTCGCCTAGTTTTACAGAGAGCAGCCCCCATATTGGGAATCAAGCCACTTATAATGTTTGACCCCTTGTGCATACCGTGCAAACATATGTTAATCTATCCGTCAATACCAAACACTATTATTGTAACAAACTATATCATTGATACGCAGTAATGAATTGAAAACATGACACACGCGAACACATGTAGTTGACGAATATCGCACATATAAACATATGCATGAATGTATATATATATATATATATATATATATATATATATATATATATATATATATATATATATATATAAATTCATATATATATATATATATATATATATATAAATTCATATATATATATATATATATTCATATATATATATATATATATATATATATATATATATATATATATATATATATATATATATATATATATATATATAAATTCATATATATATATATATATATATATATATATATATATATTCATATATCTATATATATGTATGTATGTATGTATATATAATTTCTTCATAATACTTGTTAAATATGTATACTTTTATAGATTTTCAGTGCTTATGAAGTATTAATTATACATTATTCATACACTTTTCATATGTATATTTTCTGGTCTCAGGCATGACTTTCAAATATGTATGTTATACTAGAAATATGATTTTAATTTTGCTTACTTACAATTATTCTATATATATATATATATATATATATATATATATATATATATATATATATATATATACATATCCAAATAAGCCATATATATTTTTGATACATTAATGTCTGGATTCTCTTAACGACCTCGGGATCAGAGCCCCAGGCGAAATCACACAAAGACAAGAGCTTGGGTCCGGCCGGGAATCGAACCCTGGTCGGCAAGCTTGTATAGACAGTGACTAAACCACTTGGCCACGAAGAAAGATAAAAGTCAATGACCATTCTTCTGTACTTATACCTGTCGAATTCAGGTGTTATGTACTTAGAATTGAAATCAACCCATCTTCACCATCGTAGCTAATTGGTAGTTTATAAATTGAAACTACCAATTAGCTACGATGGTGAAGATGGGTTGATTTCAATTCTAAGTACATAACACCTGAATTCGACAGGTATAAGTACAGAAGAATGGTCATTGACTTTTATCTTTCTTCGTGGCCAAGTGGTTTAGTGACTGTCAATACAAGCTTGCCGACCAGGGTTCGATTCCCGGCCGGACCCAAGCTCTTGCCTTTGTGTGATTTCGCCTGGGGCTCTGATCCCGAGGTCGTTAAGAGAATCCAGACATTAATGTATCAAAAATATATATGGCTTATTTGAATATGAAAAACACGTCTAAATGTGCAAAATTTATCATATATATATATATATATATATATATATATATATATATAGATAGATAGATAGATAGATAGATAGATAGATAGGCCTATTGGTATTTTATGATTATTATTGTATAAAAATTGGAATTGGTCACATAAAAATCTTCCAAAAATATTTTTTTGTTTTTGATAATATATGCTGTCAGATGACTGGAAATCGCATCTGAGGATGTTTCCCCAGATCCCCCCCCCCCCATATGTATATATTATTGTAGTATTTCCATAACCTTTAATGACCTAATGTTTTATTACGCAACGTTCATAGAGTATTTGGTATTTGGATATTTTTGATAGTTTTCGGACATGTAATTATAATTATTTCTATATGAAACTTATTATTCATTATCCATCTCAACACTAACGATTCCAAGTAATTACTTATTCATTCATATTTTAGAATATGTGTCCTTTGATTAAGCTATTCATTAGTTTAGAATACTATGTGAAAGATGCGACCAAAACAAATATTTATTTATTCTAAAAAAAATGTTTTTTATTTTCATCTTCAAAGAAGTACAAGTTATCAAGTCTTTTCAAAAGGTCATTGTATTTGCAACTGAAATATAGATTTGTTATACTAAAATACATGATTTGTTGTATGGTAATATATATATATATATATATATATATATATATATATATATATATATATATATATATATATATATATATATCCGGTCACGATCAGCTATCCCCGTCCCGTACACTAGTATATATATATATATATATATATATATATATATATATATATATATATATATATATATATATAGATAAATAGATATATATATATATATATATATATATATATATACTAGTGTACGGGACGGGGATAGCTGATCGTGACCGGATATATATATATATATATATATATATATATATATATATATATATATACACATACATACATACATACATATATATATATATATGTATATATATATATATATGTATATATATATATATATATATATATATATATATATATATATATAGATAGATATATATACATACATATATATATATATATATATATATATATATATATATATATATATATCTTCTCAAAATTCCTCTTTCCTTAAGATTGAAAAATCACAATCAGGATTTGTTGCGAGCAATTCCAAATTACAATTTCAATAAAACATTAGCTATAGATATGCTGAGGGCGGCAGTCTTTTACTTGAAGATTTTAAATCAAATTCATTTACAATCGAGACCGAAGTTGTCTTTGGAGAGTCTTAGATTCTGTTCTGTCAAGATGAAGATATTGGGACAAGTCTCGTCATTCATACGTTATTATGGAATGTACAATGAATTGCTCTTTATCGTTGTTATTATTGAATTTTTAACCACACGTTGGAGTAGAAACCAGGACTCATCAACTGAAAGGCACGTAATTTACCAATGGAACCAACAGAATTGTGATAGCGTTGCTTCTTTTTAATTTTGGGCGATTTTTTGTACTTACAATGTTGCTAAATTGTAATAAATTTGTAATATATTTTAATTCTGTCCATAAATGGATGATTAATTTGGTGGTTATCTTGAAAAAAGGCCGCCATCTTGAATTTTCAATTGTCCAAATTTAATTAGTATGACCTGGAGAACACGTTTTAAAGGTTGAAAGCCGCTCATGAATGGCAGAGGCAAGGGACATTAACATTTCCCTAGCAAGCAGGGTAATTCCCTAGACACTGACCATATATATACATATGATCATCGCCCAAGACGCCTCTCCATCCATGCTGGATCCAGGGAGGGCCAAGCAATGGCTGTTGATGACTCAGCAGATTGACATATAGGCTCACTGAAAACCCTCATCCTAAGCTAACAATGATGGTTAGGTTTCAGCTACTAAAGGAACTAACGAGTTTTAGCGGGACTCGAACCCTAGTCCAGTGATCACCAGTTGTATCATTATGTGCATGATTTTTCTGATCTACTCTAAAGTATGCTATGAAATAGAGAGCACCATCAAGTGGATAAAATTTTATTAATGTATAATTAAAGACGAAAAGAGTGGTGTGTACAGAGCATATTACAGACACCAACACTCGCTAGGGAATAAGATGTACCCGATATTATTGTTGGATTCATGTGAGTGTGTAATCATTATACAAAACATCTTTAACATTTAACCTTTAAAGGTCAATTTTAATAAATTAGATTATTAGTGAATTACTAATTTTGTTAATTAGTTGAAAAAGTTGTCAGACAATTTCCAACTTAACACGAAGCATTTTAATCACCTAAAACCTATGATTTTCACCTTTGACATTCAGCCTTAGCTGGATTTCTCAAATTTAATTATCTTGTACTCATGGGATGAGTAATTTCATAATTATTCATTAGCTAATAATTAATTTGCATGTATTTCTCCTTTGATAAGTTTTACCTTCTCTTTTTACAATTTAGCTATTCCATAAATAAATCAAATCAGGTTCACATAATAAATGGCCGACATGCAGACAGAAAGATTATGTATTAATTATCAAATTTATTTTTTATTTCATGTAAAAAATGCAAAATCTCAATTCTTCATGATTTTCCATCCGGAAAAATAGGAAAAAATATGCAAAAGGAATAAGCAGATCATTTATGCCATGAATGCACTCGTAATTCATATCCAGCCTTTTGAAGAATTTAATTCCGAATTATTCGGTGTCACTACAAACAGCTTATCGATTAATCTCCAGTCTGATAATTACCTTATCCGTAGAGTTTTCACTACACACACACACACACACACACACACACACACACGCTTATATATATGTATACATACATACATACATACATATATATATATATATATATATATATATATATATATACATATATATATATATATATATATATATATATATATATATATATATAGTGTATATATATACATATATATATATATATATATATATATATATATATGTATATATATATATATATATATATATATATATATATATATATATATATATATATATATATATTCTCACCTTAGTTCTGCGTATTAGCTTACAAAATGGATATTCTCATTTTCCATAAGTAAATTGTTCTTTTATGTATTTGTTTTATTTTTCATGTCATTACTTGCTTATGTATTTCGCCATTTTGATTCTTTTATTATCTAAAGATCTTCCTCGCCACAGTTTAAAGGTCGCTCATGAATGGCAGAGGCAAGGGACAGTGACATGTGCCCTATAGAGCAGAGCAGTCCCTTGACACTGACCATATATACACATGATCAGCGCTCAAACCCCTCTCCACGCAAGGTAGAACCAAGGAGGGCCAGGCAATGGCTGCTAATGACTCAGCAGAGAGAGAGAGAGAGAGAGAGAGAGAGAGAGAGAGGGAGGGAGGGAGAGAGAGACCTATAGGCTCCCCAAACCCCATATTCTTAGCTCACGAGGATGTTGAGGTGGCAGCGACTAAAGAAACTAACGAGTTTGAGCGGGACTCGAACCCCAGTCTGGCGATCACCAGTCAGGGACGTTACCACTTCGCCCACCACAACCTCATTATTATTAATTATATACCTAATCTTGCATCCGGAAACTTATTGATCATGAATGTTTCTTAATTATTCTCTTTTTTTTTTTTTGTCTTTTATCCTTCCCCATTGCCTCTGCCTCCATTTATTTCCCCATTTCATACTTTTCCCGTCCGTACCTGAAGCCAATAAATAATTCCTTCACTGGATGAAAGTCGGTTTGCCACTCATCCATTTCAGCTCTTGGTTGTCCAATTAAGCATCGTTCGAAAATGACGCCGAGAATTTGTGTGATGAAACAAACGTCCGCTTGTTTCCTTTACAATGTTTACCTTTGGGTAATACGTCACACACACGGAGCAATAACGAACCATTATTCCCTCTTGGCAAACAAGGCCGAATTAATTGGGCTGATTGTCTTCTTGAATGTTATTCGAACTTGATCTCCCGAAAGCCCAGCTGTAGAAAATTTTGGATTTTTCCCCCAAAGTGTGACAATTTGCGTTTTTTTTTTTTTTTTTTTTTTCTAAATGGAGGTCGTTTCGTACTGATTTTTTTCTGTGAACTCCCTTGTTTTTTATCATTGCATTAACGAGGCTAAAGTGTATTCAGTCCAGTTTCCCGATGGTGCAAAAAGAACTTGGGTAGTGTTTTTGTATTTGAAAATCCTTGAATGAATTATTTCTGCGTCAGGTGCGGATGAAAGTTAGCTGGAGAATTGGTTAAATCAGCAAAATATCTTCTGAATTTTTGTTTCCAAGGAAAGCAAAAATAAATAATCCAATAAGAAATTAATACGTATGGGATTTTACTTTTCATGTTAAATACTTGAGCCATTACCAAACCAGCACTCATCCAAATAGTTTAATTTTACACATATGAATGCTGTTTTATTTTTATCTTCATCTTATTCCGTCTCTCATCTCAAGTTCCTTATCCTTCCAGTTTATGATTTGTTCTTGATAATTTTAAGTCTTTAATTTTTCTTTTTTTTCGGTGTCATTTTGTCACTAATTTTCTCCATTGTCTCCATTTGTTCCCTTTGCAATGTTTACCTTTAGGGAAAGTGTCACACAAACGAGCGCGGATTAATTGGGCTGATGTAGCCTTAGATATTATCCAAGCTTGATCTCCAAAACCCCAGAGGTAGAAAAATATCCATTTTTCCCCAAAGTGTAACACTTTGCATTTCAGAAGCAGATGCTTTTTTGCATTAATTTTTTCCCATATCCCTTTGTATTCATTGTTGCATTATCAATGATTAATTATAATATGGTTTTGTTGTTGTTATTTCAAAGATGAGTATGTTGGTTTTGTCGTTTTATTTAGAAATAATAATACCCTCAGATAAAATACCTGGCCGACTGTCGAGTCGTCAGGGAATTTTTGATTGATTGATTGATTTGAAAAAAAAAGAGCCTTGTATGTTAGACCTCCCGCCCAAAAATAAAACTAGTTTATGTGAAAAACCCAATATGTCGGTTAACCCAACCACACTTCTGTTCCACCATCGAAGAAAAGCATTATAAAGGGATTGGACGTATCTCCTTTGTGGAGAAAGTACTTATCAGTCAGTAACAGAGAGAGAGAGAGAGAGAGAGAGAGAGAGAGAGAGAGAGAGAGAAGCCCGAACAATAACCTAACAGTAAGAAATAACCATGAGGTAATATTGCAAATTCAATGAAATATAATTAAATTCTTCTGATTTATCTATCTATTGTTTCGTAAATTCATATTGTCTAGTTAGTCTTTATTGGTTTGTATCTGTTCTTCTTTCATAAATGGTTATTATGTTTGTTGAGATCATGTTTTAGGAAGATGGTGGCTTTTTTTACTTTTTTTATGTAGACGTGTAGTCAATATAGTTATTTTCAAAATTGTTACTTATTATTATTATCATTATTTTTGTCATTAATTCTTGTTATCATTATTATTATTGTTATCATTATTATTATTGTTATCATTATTATTATTGTAATTATTATTATTAATAAGGAACCGGAGAATTACGACAACGCCAAACATTCTTAGATTTATTTCCATCAACAATAAACAACAACGTTTTGAACATCTCTGTGTCCATAATCGAGTGCTTGTGTAAAAGAAAGTAAAACAATATAGAGCAAGCTATAAATAAATATTGTAAACAAATAAAATTTAGAATGTGAAAAGGTATATTCAGGCAATTTTCAACATTGAAAATTGCCTGAATATACCTTTTCCCATTCTAAATTTTATTCTTTTACAATATTCATGTACGGCTTGCTCTATATTGTTTTACATTCTTTTACCCAGGAATAATATTAAAATGAGGTTCTCTTCCACCTGCTCATTATTATTATTATTATTATTATTATTATTATTATTATTATTATTATCACTACTGCTACTACTATTATCATTATCATAATTATTATAATTATTATTATTATCATCTTTATTATCAATATCATATTTATGATGATGATGATTATTATTATTATGCATGACCTAGGTCTACAAGGTCATTACTTGCTGAGAAAGCTTTTATAGAATAAAATTGTCATGTATCTAAAAGCGAAAACAATATGAAACTCGGAAAACTGGATAAACATAAATAGAACATTACCGCAATACATCCTGTATATATTAAACTATAAAATTCAAACTTATTGTTATCTCTGAAATGTTTACAGTACATCTAAAGACACGCTTGGAATAAAAATACGGACTTTTACTACTTATAACTCGTCTGGGTACAGATGCTTCAGTTTAATTTCTAAACCTTACAAGTGCTAAAATTGTGTAGAATACATTGAGTAATTTTGTAATAGATTGTGCAAAGCTACTTGTAACAATTACTCTTATGTGTATGCCTAAACTCACACACATAAACACACACTTGTATATATGTAGGTAGTACGTTGGTCAGGGCACCAGCCACCCGTTGAGATACTACCGCTAGAAAGTTATGAGGTGCTTTAACTGGCCAGACAGTACTACATTGGATCCTTCTCTCTGGTTACAGTTCACTTTCTCTTTGCGTACACATACACCGAATAGTTTGGCCTATTCTTTACAGATTCTCCTCTGTCCTCATACACCTGACAACGCTAAAAATACCAAACAACTCTTCTTCACTCAAGGGGCTAACTGCTTCACTGTAATTGTTCAGTGGCTACTTTCCTCTTGGTAAGGGTAGAAGAGACTCTAACTATGGTAAGTAGCTAGGAGAAGGACACTCCAAATTCAAACCATTGTTCTCTAGTCTTGGGTAGTGCCATAACTTTTTTACCATGGTCTTCCACTATCTTGGGTTAGAGTGCTCTTGCTTGAGGGTATACTCAGGCACACTATTCTATCTAATTTCTCTTCCTCTTGTTTTTTTTTTTAAAGTTTATATAGTTTATATGGGAAATATTTGTTTAAGGGTTGTTGCTGTTCTTAAAATATTTTATTTTTCCTTGTTTCCTTTCCTCACTGTGCTATTTTACCTGTTGGGGCTCCTGGCCTTATAGCATCCTGCTTTTCCGGTTAGGGTTTTAGTTTAGAAAGTGAGATATATATATATATATATATATATATATATATATATATATATATATATATATATACACACACACACACACATTTTTTGAATATAAAGGCTTGGCATGACGACTACAGAGGGAATAAAATGATACAAGAGAGCATTATATTAAAATTGTGCCCAACACCAGTTGCATATAATTTCTGCTCACTTTAAAGAATTTTCCGTTTCTGATTAAGTGTAATTTTATGAATCCGTCTATATCTCTATCTTTTGCTGAATATTTCGTTTATTGCAACTATTTTTACCAATGTATTAGAGTTA
>NC_090733.1:109044246-109046746 GCF_036898095.1 Palaemon carinicauda
TTCACCTCTCTTAGATTTTCCCCTCATTTCCAATCTTTTCTTTATTAGGTTAAAGGTCTTTTCTGATAGATTTCTTTGATCTAGTTTAGGAACTCTTCCAGCTATCTCTTATGCTGATTTCAATACAAATCTTATTAAATTACTGTTCATTTCTTCTTTACTTTCTTCCATTTTATCATATAGTTGGGAGTACCTTTTCTTTTATTGCTAAACTAAACTCATCAGATTTTTCTCTTATTACAGGATTGTTTATTTTCTCTATTGAAATTACTTTTTCTCTCTCTTTCCTCAGATCTAAACAAATTTTGCTTTTCAACATTCTATGATTGCTTGACTTAAACTTGTTTAGGAGTATTATATCTTTAACTAAATTGAATTTTACCATTTTATTTGATCCTTTTCATTTTTCGTTTCTCCATTTGGGCTTTTCCATGTCTATAGTCCTTTTTATAAAAGAAGATGTCCATGATTTTAATATTGTTTCTTTCATCAAATTCTACAAGCATGTCTCCTCTATCATTCCATGTGCCTACTCCAAATTTACCTACTGCTGATTCTCCTCTTTTCTTTTGGCCTACTTTAGCATTTAAATTACCCAAAACAAATGTAAATGGAATCTTATATTTTTTCATAGAAATCTTCAAAACTTTATAAAAAGTTTCTATTTCATCCTTTGTGTAGGACGTTGTTGGTGCATACCTTTTGAATGATCTTCAGTTTATCTTTCTTAATTAGTTTGATAATTAATTCTGCAATTCGATCACTAGAGCTGTAAAATTCCTTTTATATTACCTGCAAGATTTTCATTAATAAGAAAACCCAGTCCATTTTCTTTGTTCATTTCATGTCCTCTAAAGCAAAATATATGGCCCGCATCTCATTATATATATATATATATATATATATATATATATATATATATATATGTTTATATGATATACAAAAGACTAGACAATGCCAATTCTATCTATGAATCTACAGTTGTTAAGCTTTTCATTGGTAATTATTATCGGAAAAGAAAGTCAGTTTCTCTATTCATAATTTAATTTTTGCGACCAAAGTTAACAAGTTTAGAGATCATTCTTTTTCTCTCTTTTTATTATTATTATTATTATTATTATTATTATTATTATTATTATTATTATTATTATTATTATTTTTATTATTATTATTATTGATGATATTAATAGCAGTAATAATTGATGGTGTTATTAATAATAATAATAATAATAATAATAATAATAATAATAATAATAATAATAATAATAATAAATATATTTATGACATCCCCATATATGTATGGAAGTAAAACAACCAATTGGTGAATTTTTTTATAAATTTTCATTCAAGCAAGTTTCATTTTCATGTTTCGAAATTTCTTAGTTACTGATTGTTTTTATATATTTTTCCCCATTAACTATTGATTTTTTTTTCTGTAAGGGTTAAAATATCTTTTTAAAATGAAAAATTTCACTTTTATTTTCGTTTATTCTTTTAATTTTCCCTCCTCGAGAAAATTACAGCCGACAACGTAGTTGGCGTATGCAGTTTGTCAACAAACGTTTTGTTTACATTACTGAAACATCAACTGTTTTAATGTCCGGGGAATTCTATTCTGAGTAATATGTTAGCTTCTTTACACCTGCGTTAATTCCGAAGGCTTGCAAGCCAACTTGCTAAGCTACAACCCTATTTGGAAAAGCAGGCTGCTATAAGCTCAAGGACTCGATTATTTCGGATGATGTATTTTGAGCCTCATTCTTATCAAAGACAGTAAAATCTTCTATTTAATAACTATGACTAATAAATGATGGGTTCCCTTTCTTATAAAGGTCCTCCTAAAGTTTGTAATCTAATTTTAAAGGTACGCTATTGATCGCACTTCTATCTTTACAGTACATGACGAACGATTTAGACATGTTCCCTTGAAACTTATGAGGCGTCTAATTATCTATCTTTCAGTTATATACAAACTGTATTTACACAAATAAATGTATGCATGTATATATGGGACAGAGAAAGATTGAGGACTGTAGCGTTAAGTTTTATTAGTTGAATTTATTAGTTCGCTGCTAAAGAAGACAACCAACTGTTTAACTTCCTGATTTTACTATCCATAAAAGCCCCAAAATCTGCAGTTTCAAGGCGAAAGTCACCACTTCGGTACCAAATTAGTCCTTCTTACATCAGTTTATTCTAACACAAACTTTACTTATATCAAGATGAGTTCTAATTCGTATCAAGGAATATTACAGGTTTACTTATTTATAGATATAACATTTGCATACCTATTTGTATCATTACCCAAATACCCAAACCAGAGAGAGAGAGAGAGAGAGAGAGAGAGAGAGAGAGAGAGAGAGAGAGAGAGAGAGAGAGAGAGAGAGAGAGAGAGTTACTAGGATTTTGAATGTCTCAAAGAATTTTTCGTCCATCCGCAGAGACTCCATTTGCTCTTGGGTAAAGCGATTTAGTTTAAACGTTTAGATAATTTTTATGA
>NC_090733.1:109054246-109061746 GCF_036898095.1 Palaemon carinicauda
TCAGTTGATTAAAACATGCTACTGAAGGATATTTCATATTTCCTTAAAGAAACAATTATTACTGATATATTTGTTTTTCATTTATAAAATAGGCTGTATTTCTGTTTAAGAAAGTATAAAAATCAAACAATTCATGAGTTTTAACACAATCTTTACATAATAACTCACTCAAGGTTTACATTTTGGCAACTAGTTGTCCAAAACAAATGTTTTTGGTGTGGAAGTATTGTAATACTTTAAAGGTAAAATTAATTTTTATTTTTATTTTACTTAAACACACAAATACAGTTTATGATTATAATAAACATTATGTGATGTTAAGTGAATGCTTCCAAACTACTCTACAAGTAGGAAAATTGATTACGAATATGAAAAATTCAGCTGTTTTTTGTTCGGTTATTATTGTGGCTGTATGTCTATTTTTTTGCGTCCAATCTAGGTAAAAATATGCTGAAATATAATATCCAAAATGGCCGACAAAGAAGTACAAATTATAACTGCAAAGAACAGTTAAAAGTAAAATCCAAGATGGCTGCCATAAATACTTAAGATAATGTCATGTGTTGTATGTCATATAATGTTGTATGTTTTCTTCCGTACATCAAGTAAACATAATTCACACTTTAAACTGAGTCTAGGATGGCTAAAAGAACCTTGACAGAACCTTGAAGACTGTTTATTCATCATCAGTGTCTGCATCATATTCACTGCGTTTATCTTCTTCCATTCTCACGGAATTCTCGCAGGATTGTTCACCCCGGCATTTACAGAATTCAGTGCATGCTACGATGAACTTATTGCAGATGCAAAGTGCTGATTTGCAGCCAGTCTTGCAACCACAGCTGATGAGATTCATTATCTGGTCAGGGACAACTTCCTGGCCTTCACTCAGGTAAACAGGCATGAGCACAGATGACTTCTTCTTCCAGCCAAACTCTTGTGGGTCCAGGTTTGGAGGTGTTGACAAGCCCGCAGCCTTGCATAGGATTGTTTGATAGTTGGCACGTTCACAATGGGGCCTAAATGATGCTGCTGTTGGAGGTAAGCTACTAAGTTTAGGAAGTACATGTCTCTTGCCTCCAATCTTCCTAGTGAATATGGTTGCATGCATCAAGTTCAATGATTCTCCGAACTTCTGCTCATACAGTGTAGCTACAAATTTCAAACATGACTCGGTGACCTCATCAAGAGATAAATATGTATTGCCCAACATGAGAGAGTCAGCAAATGTTTCCAGTTTTTTCAAGACTGTTGTCTTCCCAATGCCAAAAAAAGCTGAGACTGAATCACATCCAGTCAATGCATGAGCTCCAAGAAGATTGGCATGATCTTGGTATGTTTATCACAACTTCATTGATGTCAATGATGGCACGATTTCTTGAACATGACTCCATGATAAGTTTAGTTATTTCTGGCATAATGTTGGTACGTGTATGCAGATGATGGGCAAGAATAACAAGAACATCTGTGTCCTCAGAAATCACCTTGATCGGTGAGTGAACTGTGACAGCTTCTGTAATCATGTGGTATGCCATCAGAATATCAGCTTCCTCATGCATCACGGCTGTTTCCATAACACCAGTGGTACCAACATCTACTGGATGGTCATCAGGACCTGTCACGACAGCTCTCTTCCCTTCAGGAACTTCCTTTGACAGTATTTCATCCACAATCAACCTCATGATCTGTTCCTTGTTTGCAGTGGCATTTAATGTGAGATTCTGCTTAGGGAGAGGACAGTGTACCAACCGTGTGTCACACAATTGTACATAATTCCTATTGTATATATTATGCTTGCACTAAAAAGAACCTGAATGATCATGTCTCCGGTTTTCCTCTGAACTTTGTCTGTCTCTCAAACATGCCATGTCCTGTTGCCTTGCCGTTTTGTATATAAAGGAGAGTGTTCTATAACAATATAGCTCAGTCGTTTCCAACCTGCCTTTGATTTCACAACTCCTCTCTCGGCCCGTCACATTGGTGACCCCGGAAGTCGACTCGCTCCCACCGCCTTCCACCCCCACCCCCTCGCCCCTTCATCGTTGGTACTATGGCGGACTCTACGGCAGTTGGTGCTGCTGCCGCTCCATTCAAACTTTCATCGTTTGCCAGCGGAGAGGCGTTTGCTTGGTTTCAGCGCGCAGAAGTCCAGTTTCGTATCAGGGGCGTGACTCACTCAACCACCAAAGCGGATTATGTTCTCGCGGCGATACCCGAGGACACCTTCCCAGAAATATCCGACTGGCTTTGTGAACAAGGAGACACCCCAATAGCGTATGACGACCTCAAATCATACCTTCTGCAGCAGTACTCGCCGTCGCCAGCCGCCCGTATAGCAAAGCTTTTTCAGCTCTCGCTACAACCGTTGGGGGACCAAAGGGCTTCGCTTGCCCTCAGGGAAATGACCAGTATCGCTCGCCTTCAACCTGCCGCAGACGGCTCTCCTCGTGAGGTGAACCTACTCCGTGCCCTTTGGATACGCCGTTTACCTGAACCTGTGCGCGCTGCCATACCCGATGTCGATAGTTTACCCATAAAGGACTTGATGACCAAAGCCGACGCCCTTATGGACAGCCACTTCAAGACCTCCATCAACGCCTCCACCCCTGACGACGAGGATGCCTATTCAACGTCAACCGAAACTGACATGAACGCCGTAGGACATACACGCCTACCCCGTGACGTGCCGAAGCGGCGACAAAGCCGCCCACCACCCACCAATCGCTCGCGCCCCAACGAACGACTTCTACAGCCACTTACTACCTCCCATCCGCCGCAGTTTTGCTACTATCACTTCAGATTCGGGGCAACCGCGAAGAAATGTGCCAAAGATTGTCAGTGGCCAAAAAACGTGTAAGTAGGCCATCGCTTGTGGCGGTGGCCTCCCATGTTTCTAATCTTTTCTTTTTACAGGATGCAGGAACGGGCGTGCGATTTTTGGTAGACACGGGTGCTTGTCGTTCTCTTTTGCCAAGGAAACTCTTCAAGGCACAACGTAGTCTGTCTACATCTGCCGACGTCCGCTTGGTAGCTGCCAACGGATCTGCGATACCCACCTACGGTTACGAGAGCCTCACATTATCGTTCGGAAACGGTAAATTCAATTGGAAGTTTCTCGTTGCTGACGTCACAATGCTAATCCTCGGTGCGGATTTCCTCTCTCATTTCCACCTTCTGGTCGATGTCGCCCACCGACGATTGGTCAACGCAGACTCGTACTTGTCGACATCTCTTCAACCCGCCCCCTCTAACCTCGCTCTCCACATCAGCGCACCCACGGATGCCTACGCCCACCTCCTCACGTCATACCCGGAAGTTTTCCGTCCAGAACTTCGCCAAACGCCCACGGTTCCTGCCAAGCACGGTATTTATCACCATATCAAGACGACGGGACCCCCAGTCTTCGCAAAATTCAGACGTCTGGCACCGGAACGATTGGCAGCCGCCAGACAGACGTTCGCCGAAATGGAGAAAATGGGCTTTGCCAAAAGGCCTCCAGCCCATGGTCGTCACCCTTACACATCGTTCTGAAGAAAGACGGCTCCCTCCGTCCGTGCGGGGATTACAGGCGCCTGAACATGCAAACAGAACCGGATCACTACCCCCTCCCAAACATTGCCGATGTAACCTCCTACCTGCACAAAGCAAAGGTTTTCTCTACGCTCGACCTCCTGAAGGGGTATTATCAGGTGCCTATGAACCCAGAAGACATCCCCAAGACCGCCATCACCACTCCGTTTGGCACATACACCTTCAATTACTCCTGTTTTGGCCTTCGTAATGCTGGGGCAACGTTTCAACGTCTGGGGCAACGTTTCAACGTCTCATGGATGGCATCTTAGGGGACCTCCCTTTCTGTGTATGTTATGTGGACGACATACTTGTGTTCTCCTCCTCGAAAGAGGAACACCTCCGTCACCTGCGCATCGTGCTCGACCGCCTGCAACAAAACGGCCTTGTAGTCCGGTACGACAAGTGTACCTTTGGCGCCAACGAAGTGTCGTTCTTAGGGCACCGTATCACTCCTGAAGGAGTCCATCCCCTCCCTGAGAAGGTAGCAGCCGTTCAGAATTTCCCAACGCCCTCGACCGTCAAAGCTCTGCAGGAATTCTTGGGCATGATCAACTATTATCACCGTTTTCTGCCAGCCATTGCCGCCACTCTTGCTCCCCTCTACGCCTCCCTCAAGGGCAAGCCAAAGGACCTGAAGTGGGGTCCCCTTCAAGAAGCAGCCTTCTGCAATGCAAAGAAGGCCCTATCAACTGCTGCGGCTCTCACTTTTCCTATCCCACACGCCCCTCTCCTTCTCTCCACTGATGCCAGCGACGTCGCTATTGGTGCAGTACTCGAGCAGGTGGTCAAAGGCTCGCCCCGCCCATTGGCCTTCTTCAGCAGAAAACTGTCCAAGGCAGAATCAGGTTATTCTACCTTCGATCGAGAATTGCTGGCGGTGCACTTGGCTGTCCGTCACTTTCGCCATTTCTTAGAAGGTACGCCCTTCGTCATTCGCACAGACCACATGCCTTTGGTGCACGCCTTCACTCGACAGTCTGACGCCTGGTCCGCCCGTCAACGCCGACATCTCTCCGCCGTGGCTGAATACAATTGCACCCTCCAATACGTCCCTGGGAAAATGAATCCCGTTGCCGATGCCCTGTCAAGAAACACGTTGGCTGCCGTTCAACTGGGATTGGATTACAACGCCTTGGCTGAAGCCCAACGACAGGATCCAGAGTATCAAGCTTGTAGGACATCCTGCACATCCCTCCGTTGGGAGGATTTTCCCCTCGAAAACTCCAACACCACCCTCCTCTGTGACGTCAGTACTGGTAGACCGCGACCTTGGATTCCTGCTCCCATGCGCCGACAGGTGTTATATTTCATCCACGGCCTTTCACATCCCTCGTGCCGTTCTACTGCACAGCTGCTGAAGGCAAAGTTCATTTGGCACGGCATTTCTAAGGATGCTAAGGATTGGGTCCGTGCCTGTACTTCTTGCCAAACTTCCAAAGTACATCGACACACGGATTCAGGAGTGGGCACCTTTCCTCAACCTCAGCGTCGTTTCGCACACATTCACGTTGACGTTGTAGGCCCCCTACCCACATCACAAGGACATCGTTACCTGTTTACCGTCATCGACCGCTCCACTCGTTGGCCTGAAGCCATTCCCATGGAAACTGCAACGTCCGCCTCATGTACATCTGCCTTACTCTCTGGATGGATTTCAAGATTCGGTATCCCTGAACATATTACTTCTGACGGGGGAACCACTTTCACCTCTCAATTATGGACGTCATTAGCGAATCTCCTGGGCATCACCCTACATCAGACAACGGCCTACAACCCCGCTGCCAATGGAATGGTTGAACGTTTTCATCGCACCCTCAAAGCAGCTTTGATGTCCCGCTGCAAGGATTGCAACTGGTTTACTCAGCTTCCCTGGGTCCTCCTGGGACTAAGGACCACTCCTAAAGACGCCCTCGACGTCTCGGCAGCCGAAATGGTGTATGGCGACCCGTTGGTCGTCCCTGCCGAGTTTTTTCCTTCTACAACCTCCTCCGACGATCTCCAGCGCATACGTCACGTCGTGGGAAAATTTACTCCGTGCCGCCAGACTTACAAGCCCCCAGCGAAGCATCACATACCAACGGACTTGCACTCTGCAACGCACGTCTTCCTGCGCAACGACACCAGCAAGCCACCGTTAACGCCCCCTTACACGGGACCTTTCCTTGTGATCCGACGCAGTCCGAAAGCATTCCTCCTAAACATTCGGGGCAAAGAAGACTGGGTCTCCATTGATCGTCTAAAACCTACTTATCTTCTGCCAGATGACCCGCCTACAGTTCGCCTCTCTAGATCAGGGCGCCCTATTTAACATGTACAGTATGTCATTTTTAGGGGGGGAGCCATGTACCAACCGTGTGTCACACAATTGTACATAATTCCTATTGTATATATTATGCTTGTATCTGCGCTCTTCCCTTGCACTAAAAAGAACCTGAATGATCATGTCTCCGGTTTTCCTCTGAACTTTGTCTGTCTCTCAAACATGCCATGTCCTGTTGCCTTGCCGTTTTGTATATAAAGGAGAGTGTTCTATAACAATATAGCTCAGTCGTTTCCAACCTGCCTTTGATTTCACAACTCCTCTCTCGGCCCGTCACAACAGTCACCTGTAAGTCTGAATACACGACTGACGCCCTTTGCACGTGTTAAACAACAGCTAGATTTTATACTATTTTCATAGTATCTGTCAAATACAACATGTAATACTTCTGCAGTGCTCACATGACGCCAAATGCTAGTTACTGCAGCATTGACAAATGCAGACACCTTTGCCGGTGAAGAAGGCCATGGAACTGTACACAGAATGGCACATCCATCCAGAATGACAACTTGTGAGACTTGCCTATTCCTTTGACCACATTCTACCTTTATCTATGATTTTAACACTGACTTGGAAGTTGATCACATCTCACCATTCTTGTCAAACAAAGCAGATGGATATGGAGCCAGTTCATAGGAGAAGAGGGTTTTAGTAGAAATAGTCTCCCTTGATGATGCCATAATTCCAATCACTCGGGCATATATCAATTCAGTATTCACATTCTCAGCTGCTGTGTCATGAACTTTCTACCCAGTGCCCCGAATACACTAAAACATTAATGTCCCTGACTGCCTGCTGATCTCCTTTTATCACAGTGCTCTAACAGTCACCTCTATACCAGTTACCTGTACAACGAAAATAACCAATTAACACATTACAAATAACAAATAATCAATTTTCATTAATTAATAAAAGTTAAGGTATCCATATAAATATATTAAATGAGAAAAACCGCTATACGGTTAATAATCCAATCCTTCGGCGGCCACTTTGGATGTTGATAAGTACTAATTAACTATAATTAATTCATTTGTTTAATTAGCAACCTTAATTTTTATTTTTAGGGACTATGATACATTTTGTGTCATGTTTCTGTATGTTTCAAGTGCTGTATGATACAATGCAATAAAACACTTATCATTTAACTTTATGGCGGCCATCTTGGAATTAATCGTCTGCACGAAAACCCTCAAGATTTCAAAACTGGCACTCGATGGATTTGGAATCTGCACCTAAATATTGACCAGAAACAACAAAAAACATTGTACATGTATATGTCAAAAAACAAGGTTGCGCCACACTTATCATTAGCCCTAGCTTGGCCTATAAGTATTCGTTGCGCTGACCAAACTATAATTCTACTGAGCAGTTATCATAGAATTATAACAAAGCACTCTTTTTTTCTATCTAGCAATCCTGTACCGTATAACACTCGCTGATACAGTAGTGTATATTACTGTAATATATGTATAGTAATATCAATACTGTTCGCTGTAATTAACAAACACTCTGTAGTGTAACACTTTTCTTGTGCAATATGTATACAATTTAAGTTTAACTAAGCGTACATGTTTTATATGACGACCACTAACCATTTTTATATGAAG
>NC_090733.1:109069246-109071746 GCF_036898095.1 Palaemon carinicauda
CTCTCTCTCTCTCTCAATTTGGATATAGACGGAAAATGAAACGTTTGAACTTGTTTGATCTATAAACTCAACGACTAAGGGGACAATTAATAGAGGCATTCAAAATTCTTAAAGGAATAACAAATGTAGATTACGACAATCTCTTCGCGTAAGCTTAGCACAAATCAGTCCAGACGTAACCGATATAAACTGGAATTGAAAAGATACAATATTAAATGTGGTAATTTCTTTAGATACAAAATAGCAAATACATGGAACAGACGTCTAGCGGATATTGCGAAGAAAAACGCGGTAAACGAATTCAATAATAAGTTAGACATAATCATAAAAATTCTCTAAACGTTTAAACTAAATCGCTTTACCCAAGAGCAAATGGAGTCTCTGCGGATGGACGAAAAATTCTTTGAGACATCCAAAATCCTAGTAACTCTCTCTCTCTCTCTCTCTCTCTCTCTCTCTCTCTCTCTCTCTCTCTCTCTCTCTCTCTCTCTCTCTCTCTGGTTTGGGTATTTGGGTAATGATACAAATAGGTATGCAAATGTTATATCTTTAAATAAATAAACCTGTAATATTATTCCTTGATACGAATTAGAACTCATCTTGATATAAGTAAAGTTTATGTTAGAATAAACTGATGTAAGAGGGACTAATTTGGTACCGAAGTGGTGGCTTTCGCCTTCAAAGTGCAGATTTTGGGGCTTTTATGGATAGTAAAATCAGGAAGTTAAACAGTTGGTTGTCTTCTTTAGCAACGAACTAATAAATCTAACTAATAAAATTTAATGCTACAGTCCTCAATCTTTCTTTGTCCCATATATACATGCATACAACTATTTGTGTAAATACAGTTTGTATATAACTGAAAGATAGATAATTAGACGCCTCATAAGTTTCAAGGGAACATGTCTAAATCGTTCGGCATGTAGAGTAAAAATGGAAGTACGATCAAAAGCGTACCCTTAAAATTTGATTACAAACTTTAGGAGGCCCTTTATAAGAAAGGGAACCCATCATCTATCAGTTATAGTTATTAAACCGAAGATTTTACTGCCTTTGATAAGAATGAGGATCAAAATACATCATCCGAAATGATCAAGTCCTTGGGCTTATAGCATCTTGCTTTACCAAATAGGGATGTAGCTTAGCAAGTTGGCTTGCAAGCATTCGGAATTAACGCGGGTGTAAAGAAGCTAACATATTACTCAGAATAGAATTCCCCCGGACATTAAAACAGTTGATGTTTCAGTAATGTAAACAAAACGTTTGTTGACAAACTGCATACGCCAACTACGTTGTCGGCTGTAATTTTCTCGAGGAGGGAAAATTAAAAGAATAAACGAAAATAAAAGAGAAATTTTTCATTTTAAAAAGATATTTTTACCCTTACAGAAGAAAATTAATAGTTAATAGGGAAAAATACATAGCAACAATCAGTAACTAAGAAATTTCGAAACATGAAAATGAAACTTGCTTGAATGAAAATTTATAAGAAAATTCACCAATTGGTTGTTTTACTTCCATACATATATGGGGATGTCATAACTATATTCATTATTATTATTATTATTATTATCATTATTATTATTATTATTATTATTATTATTATTATCATTATTATTATTATTATTAATATTATTATCACTTTTTTATTATCATTATCAATTATTACTGCTATTATTATAATCAATATTAATAATGATAATAATAATAATAATAATAAAAAGAGAGAAAAAGAATGATCTCTAAATATAATGAAATCAATTAGCTCCCGATTAGCTGTTTCATTTGTTGTTAATTTTGGTCGCAAAAATTTAAATATGAATAGAGAGACTGACTTTCTTTTCCGATAATAATTACCAATGAAATGCTTAACAACTGTAGCTTGATAGATAGAATTGGCATTGTCTAGTCTTTAGTATATCATATAAACATATACATATAGAATGAAAAGAGGACCATATATTTTGCTTCAGAGGACATGAAATGAACAAAGAAAATGGACTGGGGTTTCTTATTAACAAAAATCTTGCTGGTGACATAAAAGAATTTTATAGTAAAACTAAATAAGAAATATAAACATATACATATAGAATGAAAAGAGGACCATATATTTTGCTTCAGAGGACATGAAATGAACAAAGAAAATGGACTGGGTTTTCTTATTAATGAAAATCTTGCAGGTAATATAAAAAGAATTTTACAGCACTAGTGGTAGGATTGCAGAATCAATTATCAAACTAAATAAGAAATATAAACTGAAGATCATTCAAACGTATGCACCAACAACGTCCCACAAAAAGGAAGAAATAGAAACTTTTTATAAAGTTTTGAAGATATCTATGAAAAAAATATAAGATTCCATTTACATTTGTTTTGGGTAATTTAAATGCTAAAGTAGGCCAAAAAAAAAAAAAAAGAGGAGAATCAGCAGTAGGTAAATTTGGAGTAGGCACATGGAATGATAGAGGATATATGCTTGTAGAATTTTCTGAAACAAACA
>NC_090733.1:109076746-109096746 GCF_036898095.1 Palaemon carinicauda
TGGCCTATTCTTTACATATTCTTCTCTGTCCTCATACACCTGACAACACTGAGATTACCAAACAATTCTTCTTACTGCACTGTAATTGTTCAGAGGCCACTTTCCTCTTTGTAAGGTAGAAGAGTCTCTTTAGCTATGGTAAGCAGCTCTTCTAGGAGAAGGACACTCCAAAATCAAACCATTGTTCTCTAATCTTAGGTAATGCCATAGTCTCTGTACCATGGTCTTCCACTGTCTTGGGTTAGAGTTCTCTTGCTTGAGGGTACACTCAGGCACACTGTTCTATCTTATATCTTATTTTTCTTCCTCTTGTTTTGTTAAAGTTTTAATAGTTTATAAAGTGATATTTATTTTAATATTGTTGCTCTTCTTAAAATATTCTATTTTTCCTTGTTCCCTTGCCTCACTGAGCTATTTTCCCTGTTGGAGCCCTTGGGCTTATAGCATCCTGCTTTTCCTACTAGGGTTGTAGCTTAGCAAGTGATGATAATAATAATAATAATAATAATAATAATAATAATAATAATATATGTATGTATATACATATACATATATATATATATATATATATATATATATATATATATATATATATATATTCATATAAAGTATATATACTGTACATGTATATTACACATACTGTATATATAAAAACAAAAGTATATATATATATATATATATATATATATATATATATATATATATATATATATATTTGAATTCTCTTTCTGCAAGTTGGAGAATTAAAATTATGATGGAAACTCTTTCAATGTATTAGAGGTAATCTGTTGGCCTGATCCGTTTATCGGGTGATAATATCTACCAAATCATTTTCTTTAGCTACCTATGTATGTTTTGGGGAACCGACAAAACCCCCACCTGACAAAACCCATACCGACGAAACCCCCACTGACAAAACCCCCACCCGACATAACCCCCACCCGACAAAACCCCCACTCGACAAAACCCCCACATGACAAAAACCCCACCCGACAAAATCCCCATGTGACAAAAACCCCACCCGACAAAAAATTTGCAAAGTACCTATTACCAATAAACTACTGCTTACAAAACATTTGCTATGTACCTATTACCAATAAACTACTGCTTACAGAAAACAGTTTTTATTACAAGGAAATTCTTTTCTGTATACATTGAAAGTACTGTATATGAACTTTTCTCTCTTAGTTATGTCTTGCTTCCCCATCATGGAAGTCATCCGCAATAATAAAGGTGAAGAGAAATTGTGTTATAAGGGCTATATATATACAAAAATGTCCGCCAGTAAAACTACGAAGAGACAGGAATGTTCTAGAAGATCAGCATTGAACTGTAATGGAAAAATAACAACATATTTGGAAGTATCGGCCATCATTTCAAGCAAAGATCATAATCCTGAGCTAGAAGCAGCAAAAATGCATACAACCCTCTATCAACAGGATAAGTCAACCAGAGGAAATACTAGTCGGATTTTAGCGGATTCGTTGGAGAGTATGACACAAGAGGGAAGACTTGCCATGGGAAATTTAAATACTGCTAAAAGGTATGTTGAAAGAAAACGACAAGTTGGACGCCCTAAGGATCCAGAATAGTTGAGGGACTTGGAAATTTCAGGAGAGTGGACAAGGACTCGAGGAGAAAATCCTGCAACTTTTCTTCTTAATGATAATGGTGCTGAATCCAGCAATCGAATAATTATATTTGCTACAAAAGACGCAATGCATCATTTAGCAAAGGCAGATGTTTGTTATATGGATGGTACCTTTTCGTTGGCACCTGCATTATTTGAACAGTTATTTGTTATTAGAGCCCCACTCGGTGACTCAGCAATAAGCTGTGTGTATGGCTTTCTTTCCGGCAAATCACAGGAAATCTTTCTTGATTTTAGTAATGGCACAAAAGATATAGAAGAATTTCTTAATGGTGTAGCCAAAAATATAAGAATATATAAATTCTTTTTATTTTTATCTCTGAACAAAAGGATTTTAATGGTTTGTGTAATCTTATCTTTTTTAATAAATACTTTTAAAACTGTTAATTTTGATACCTTTTGTTTTTAGTAAAGAATTTAAAAATCAACTTTTGTTTGATACAGATCCTGAATATGCATAATTAAAATAGTTTAAGCTGCCATCATGCCGAAAATTTTCATATATAGGTAAACAAATAAAAACAATGACCGAATATAACTAAAATTTATCAAATCTAGGTTTTGTCTTGTGGGGTTTTGTCATGTGGGGGTTTTGTCATGTGGGGATTTTGTCGGGTGGGGGTTTTGTCGGGCGGGGGTTTTGTCTATCTTCCTGCCTCTCTATTATTTTCTATCTCACATCACCACTTATGAGGCACTCCAGAAAACACCATTATAAACCATTCGTATTGATAAAATCCTTTGTCAGTGTGGAATACGTCTTTTTTTTTAACAGTGAAACGATAAAAAATATAAGAAAATCAAATACACAATAAAAACGAAAGCAAAAATTATAAAATCAAACGGCAACACTGCAACTGTAATTAGTAAAAATGTAGTATCAAGTAAAAAAAAATCATTTTTGAGAATAAGACAACGAAATCCTTTAATGAAACCACATAAAGAATTAAGAACAACAGCTATGAATTATTTCCACCGATAAAGAAAGAATCATAGATAGACGAAGCGGGTCTCGAAGAACAAAAGAGAAAGGAGATGAAGCTCAGGCCAGAGTATACGGATGGTCAGAAGATAAACTGTGATCCCCAAGCGTATGAAAACGTGGGCCTGGAGAGAAGGAATCTCGTCCTAACGAAGGGACTCCATTACATCCAGAATGCTGCAGCCTGTCCCTTCTGGAAGTTGGATCACACATATTGCAGAGCAGGCCAGCAAACACGCGTATTCACGGGAAACACCCAAATACAGGTCAGCAGGAGAAACTGGCTTTTCCCTAAGGATTAAACTCGTTTTCAAGGTTTTAAAGCAACGGTCCCAAGGTACTAGAATTGCATTTTAGGTATTTTTTTCTTAATATATACGAGATAAAATGTGAATATACACTTTTCAATGAAGCACTATATATCTATTTCAAAAAAAAAATTAATGCAAAATAGTATTACATTAAAGTTTTCCCGAACTATGTAGTTGTATAGGAAATGCAAAAGTACAGTAAAATACGATGCTCTCCCATTCTAAAAGAGGTTCGACCCTTTGTGGGGAAAATTTCTCAACTGGAAATATTTCCAGTTCCATAAAGAAAGACAAAAGAACACATTTTCTAGGAAACGCTGAATAAAAGGAGCTTTCTAATGAGAAACAAACGAAAAGTGAAATAAAACTCTCATTTGAATATATAATTTTACTAATGAAAACATAAGCATGGAGATTAATGTCACCCTAACTCCCGAAATGGAAAAATAAAAGATCTTCCCCCTCGTGACGAGGAATCTACATTGCTTTTCTCGTGTCACTCAAGAAACAATCAGTCAAGGGAAAGGTCCAATTAAGCCTGTGCTATTTACCCCAACTTTAGTGTTATAGACTTTTATCCTTACAATTAATTTCGTCTTATGTCGTCGTCACTTTGTTTGTTAGGTATTTATTGGGCTTTGTCTTTTCAGAATCTAAACAGGACTTGATCCTTTCCAAACCCTTTTCGCTTTTATTTTACTTTTATTGTTAGTTTATGTCAACAAATACACGTTCTAGTATTCTTAAGTACTCTTGTGATATTCGTTATGAAGATTTATTTATAGATAAACGTAATTTGGAAGGTACTTAGCTTTCTGTATACATATATAATGAGAGAGAGAGAGAGAGAGAGAGAGAGAGAGAGAGAGAGAGAGAGAGAGAGAGAGAGAGATAAACATAATTAGTAAGGCGCTTACCCTCACGTGTGATTGTGTGTGTGTATATATATATATATATATATATATATATATATATATATATATATATATATGTATATATATATATATATAGTATATATATAAATATTAATATATGTTTTTATACGTAATTAGAGAGAGATAAACATAATTAGGAAGATGTACATATGTAATTAGAAAGAGAGAGAGAGAGAGAGAGAGAGAGAGAGAGAGAGAGAGAGAGAGAGAGAGAGAGAGAATAAAATATTTTCCAAATGTTTCATTAACTCTAATACATTGGTAAAAAAAGTTGCAATAAACGAAATATTCAGCAAAAGATAGAGATATAGACGGATTCATATAATTATACTTAATTGGAAACGGAAAATTCTTTAAAGTGAGCAGAAATTATATGCAACTGGTGTTGTGCACAATTTTAATATAACGCTCTCATGTTTCATTTTATTTTACCTCTGTAGTCGTCAAGCCAAGCCTTTTTATTCAAAAAATGTATATATATATATATATATATATATATATATATATATATATATATATATATATATATATATATATATACATATATATATATATATATATATATGTATATATATATATATATATATATATATATATATATATATATATATATATATATCACTTTCTAAACTAAAACCCTAATTGGAAAAGCAGGATGCTATAAGGCCAGGAGCCCCAACAGGGAAAATAGCACAGTGAGGAAAGGAAACAAGGAAAAATAAAATATTTTAAGAACAGCAACAACACCTAAACAAATATTTCCTATATAAAATATAAAAACTTTAAAAAAAAACAAGAGGAAGAGAAATTAGATAGAATAGTGTGCCTGAGTGTCCCCTCAAGGAAGAGAACTCTAACCCAAGATAGTGGAAGACCATGGTAAAGATGTTATGGCACTACCCAAGACTAGAGACAATGGTTTGAATTTGGAGTGTCCTTCTCCTAGAAGAGCTGCTTACCATAGTTAGTCTCTCTTCTACCCTTACCAAGAGGAAAGTAGCCACTGAACGATTACAGTGAAGCAGTTAGCCCCTTGAGTGAAGAGGAATTGTTTGGTATTCTCAGCGTTGTCAGGTGTATGAGGACAGACGAGAATCTGTAAAGAATAGGCCAAACTATTCGGTGTATGTGTACGCAAAGAAAAAGTGAACCGTAACCAGAGAGAAGGATCCAATGTAGTACTGTCAAAGCACCTCATAACTCTCTAGCGGTAGTATCTCACCGGGTGGCTGGTACCCTGACCAACCTACTACCTACATATATACAAGTGTGTGTGTATGTGTGAGTTTAGGCATACACATCAGAGTAATTGTTACAGGTAGCTTTGCACAATCTATTACAAAATTACTCAATGTATTCTACACAACTTTAGCACTTTTAAAGTTTAGAAATTAAACTGAAGCATCTGTATCTAGATGAGTTATAAGTAGTAAAAGTCCGTCCTTTTATTCAAAGTGTGTCTTTAGATGTACTATAAACATTTCAGAGATAGCTATAAGTTTGAATTTTATAGTTTAATATATACAGGATGTCTTGCGTTAATGTTCTATTTATGCTTATCCAGTTTTCCGAGTTTCATATTGTTTTCGCTTTTAGATACATGACAATATTATTCTATATAGGCTTTCTCAGCAAGTAATGACCTTGTAGACCTGGGTCTTGCATAATAATAATAATAATCATCATCACCAATATGATAATAATAATAATGATGATGATAATAATAATAATTATAATAATGATAATAATGATAATAGTAGTAGTAGTAATAATAATAATAATAATAATAATAATAATAATAATAATAATAATAATGAGCAGGTGGAAGGGAACCTCATTTTAATAATATTCCTGGGTAAAAGAAAGTAAAACAATATAGAGCAAGCCGTACATGAATGTTGTAAAAGAATAAAATTTAGAATGGGAAAAGGTCTATTCAGGCAATTTTCAATGTTGAAAATTGCCTGAATATACCTTTTCCCATTCTAAATTTTATTTGATTACAATATTTATTTATAGCTTGCTTTATATTGTTTTACTTTCTTTTACACAAGAACTCGATTATGGACACAGAGATGTTTAAAACGTTGTTGTTTATTAGTGATGGAAATAAATTTAAGAATGTTTGGCGTTGTCGTAATTCTCCGGTTCCTTATCAATAATAATAATTACAATAATAATAATGATAACAATAATAATAATGATAACAATAATTAATGGCAAAAATAATGATAATAATAATAAGTAACAATTTTGAAAATAACAATATTGACTACACGTCCACATAAAAAAAGTAAAAAATGCCACCATCTTCCTAAAAGATGATCTCAACAAACATAATAACCATTAATGAAAGAAGAACAAGATACAGACCAATAAAGACTAACTAGGCAATACGAATTTACGAAACAATCGATAGATAAATCAGAGGAATTTAATTAGGTTTCATTGAATTTGTAATATTACCTCATGGTTATTTCTTACTGTTAGCTTATTGTTTGGGCTTCTCTCTCTCTCTCTCTCTCTCTCTCTCTCTCTCTCTCTCTCTCTCTCTCTCTCTCTCTCTCTGTTACTGACTGATAAGTACTTTCTCCACAAAGGAGATATGTCCAATCCCTTTATAATGCTTTCCTTCGATGGTGGAACATAAGTGTTGTTGGGTTAACCGACATATTGGGTTTTTCACATAAACTAGTTTTATTTTTGGGCGGGAGGTCTAACATACAAGGCTCTTTTTTTTTTCAAATCAATCAATCAATCAAAATTTCCCTGACGACTCGTCAGTCGGCCATGTATTTTATCTGAGGGTATTATTGTTTATAAATAAAACGACACAACCAACATAGTCATCTTTGAAATAACAACAACAAAACCAGATTATAATTAATCATTGATAATGTAACGATGAATACAAAGGGATATGGGAAAAAATGAATGCAAAAAAGCATCTACTTCCAAAATACAGATTTTTACACTTCGGAGAAAAATGGATATTTTTCTGCCTATGGGGTTTTGGGAGATCAAGCTTGGATAATATTCAAGGCTACATCAGCCCAATTAATCCGCGCTCGTTTGTGTGACACTTTCCCTAAAGGTAAACATTGCAAAGGGAACAAATGGGTGTTGTTTCAAAGAAAATTTCTACCAAAAGAAGAAATGGATGAATGCCTTCAGAGACAATGGGGAATATTAATGACAAAATGACACCGAAAAAAGAAAAATTAAAGACTTAAAATTATCAAGAACAAATCATAAACTGAAAGGATAAGGAACTTGAGATGAGAAACGGAATAAAATGAAGATAAAAATAAAACAATATTCATATGTGTAAAATTAAACTATTTGGATGAGTGCTGGTTTGGTAATGGCTCAAGTATTTAACATGAAAAGTAAAATCCCATACGTATTAATTTCTTATTGGATTATTTATTTTTGCTTTCCTTGGAAAAAAAAATTCAGAAGATATTTTGCTGATTTAACCAATTCTCCAGCTAACTTTCATCCGCACCTGACGCAGAAATAATTCATTCTGGATTTTCAAATGCAAAAACACTACCCAAGTTCTTTTTGCACCATCGGCAAACTGGACTGAATACACTTTAGCCTCGTTAATGCAATGATAAAAACAAGGGAGTTCACAGAAAAATTCAGTACGAAACGACCTTTATTTGAAAAAAAAAAAACGCAAATTGCCACACTTTGGGGGGAAAATCCAAAATTTTCTACTGCTGGGCTTTCGGGAGATCAAGTTTGAATAACATTCAAGAAGACAATCAGCCCAATTAATTCGGCCTTGTTTGCCAAGAGGGAATAATGGTTCGTTATTGCTCCGTGTGTGTGACGTATTACCCAAAGGTAAACATTGTAAAGGAAACAAGCGGACGTTTGTTTCATCACACAAATTCTCGGCGTCATTTTCGAACGATGCTTAATTGGACAACCAAGAGCTGAAATGGATGAGTGGCAAACAGACTTTCATCCAGTGAAGGAATTATTTATTGGCTTCAGGTACGGATGTGAAAAGTATGAAATGGGGAAATAAATGGAGGCAGAGACAATGGGGAGAGATAAAAGACAAAATTACTTCCAGAAAAAGAAAAAAATAAGAGAATGATTAAGAAACATTCATGATCAATAAGTTTCCGGATGCAAGATTAGGTATATAATCTATGATAATGGGGTTGTGGTGGCCGAAGTGGTAACGTCCCTGACTGGTGATCACCAGACTGGGGTTCGAGTCCAGCTCAAACTCGTTAGTTTCTTTGGTCGCTGCAACCTCAACATCCTTGTGAGCTAAGAATATGGGGTTTGGGGGAGCCTATAGGTCTCTTTTTCTGCTGAGTCATTAGCAGCCATTGCCTGGCCCTCCTTGGTCCTAGCTTGCGTGGAGAGGGGGCTTGAGCGCTGATTATATGTATATATGGTCAGTGTCAAGGGCATTGTTCTGCTCGATAGGGCAATGTCACTGTCCCCTGCCTCTGCCATTCATGAGCGACCTTTAAACTGTGGTGAGGAAGATCTTTAGATAATAAAAAAAATCAAAATGGCGGGAATACATAAGCAAGTGATGACATGAAAAATAAAACAAATACATAAAAGAACAATTTGGAAAAATGGAAAAAGATATTTACGTATGGAAAATGAGAATATTCATTTGGACATTTTATATACAGTTGTAAGCTAACACGCAGAACTAAGGTGAGAATGAATATATATATATATATATATATATATATATATATATATATATATATATATATATGTATGTATATATATAGGTATATATTTATATATAGACATGTGTATATATATATATATATATATATATATGTATATATATATATATATATATATATATATATATATATGTGTGTGTGTGTGTGTGTATGGATGTATACAGTATACATACGTACATATATATACATACATATAAATATATATATACACACACACACACACACATATATATATATATATATATATATATATATGTGTGTGTGTGTATGGATGTATACCGTATACATACGTACATACATATACATACATATAAATATATATATATATATATATATATATATATATATATATATATATATATACACATATATATATATATATGTGTGTGTGTGTGTGTGTGTGTGTGTGTAGTGAAAGCTCTATGGATAAGATAATTAGGAGACAGGGGATTAATCGATAAGCTGTTTGTAGTGACACCGAATAATTCGGAATTAAATTCTTCAAAAGGCTGGATATGAATTACGAGTGCATTCATGGCATAATTGATCTGCTTATTCCTTTTGCATATTTTTTCCTATTTTTCCGGATGGAAAATCATAAAGGATTGAGATTTTGCATTTTTTACATCCAACGAAAACATCAAATAAAAAATAAATTTGCTAATTAATAGATAATCTTTCTGTCTGCATGTCAGTCATTTATTAATTGAACCTGATATGATTTATTTATGGAAAACTCAGCTAAATTGTAAAAAGAGAAGGTAAAACTTAGCAAAGGAGAAAAACATGCAAATTAATTATTAGCTAATGAATAATTATGAAATTACTCATCCCATGAGTACAAGATAATTAAATTTGAGAAATCCAGCTAAGGCTGAAGGTCAAAGGTGAAAATCATAGGTTTTAGGTGATTAAAATGCTTCGTGTTAAGTTGAAAATTGTTTGACAACTTTTTCAACTAATTAACAAAATTAGTTGTTCACTAATAATTTAGTTTATCAAAATTGACCTTTAAAGGTTAAATGTTAAAGATGTTTAACATGATGAAATTTTGTATAATGATTAAACACTCACATGAATCCAAGAATAATATCGGGTTCATCTTATTCCCAGCGAGTGTTGGTGTCTGTAATATGCTCTGTACACACCACTCTTTTCGTCTTTAATTATACATTAATAAAATTTTATCCACTGCTGATGGTGCTCTTTATTTCATAGCATACTTTAGAGTAGATCAGAAAAATCATGCACATAATGATACAACTGGTGATCGCTAGACTGGGGTTCGAATCCGCTAAAACTCGTTAGTTCCTTTAGTAGCTGAAACCTAACCATCATTGTCAGCTGAGGATGAGGGTTTTCAGTGAGCCTATAGGTCAATCTGCTGAGTCATCAACAGCCATTGCTTGGCCTTCCCTGGATCCAGCATGGATGGAGAGGAGTCTTGGGCGATGATCATATGTACATATGGTCAGTGTCTAGGGACTTACCCTGCTAGCTAGGGAAATGTCACTGTCCCTTGCCTCTGCCATTCATGAGCGGCTTTAAACCTTTAAAACGTGTTCTCCAGGTCATACTAATTAAATTTGGCCAATTGAAAATTCAAGATGGCAGCCTTTTTTCAAGAGAACCACCAAACTAATCATCAATTTATGTACAGAATTAAAATATATTGCAAATTTATTACAATTTAGCAGCATTGCAAGTACAAAAAAAAAATCACCCCAAATTAAAAAGAAGCAAGGCTACCACAATTCTGTTGGTTCCATTGGTAAATTGCGTGCCTTTCAGTTGATAAGTCCTGGTTTCTACTCCAACGTGTGGTTAAAAATTCAATAATAACAACGATAAAGAGTAATTCATTGTACATTCCATAATAACGTATAAATGACGAGACTTGTCCCCATATCTTCATCTTGACAGAACCGAATCGAAGACTCTCCAAAGACAACTTCGGTCTCGATTATAAATTAAGTTGATTTAAACTCTTTAAGTAAAAGACTGCCGCCCTCAGCATATCTATAGGTAATGTTTTATTGAAATTGTAATTTGGAATTGCTCTCAACAAATCCTGATAGTGATTTTTCAATCTTAAGGATAGAGGGATTGTGAGAAAAGATATATATGTATATATACATATGTATATATATATTTATATATATATATATATATATATATATATATATACATATATATATATGTATATATATATATATGTATATATATATATATATATATATATATATATATATATATATATATGTATATATATGTACATACATATATATATATATATATATATATATATATATATATATATATATATATATATTACCATACAGAAAATCATGTACTTTGGTATAACAAATCTATATTTCAGTTGCAAATACAATGACCTTTCGAAAGGACTTGATAACTTGTACTTCATTGAAGATGAAGATAAAAAACATTTTTTAGAATAAATAAATATTTGTTTTGGTCGCATCTTTCACATAGTATTCTAAACTAATGAATAGCCTAATCAAAGGACACATATATTCTAAAATGTGAATGAATAAGTAATTACTTAGAATCGTTAGTGTTGAGATGGATAATGAATAATAAGTTTCATATAGAAATAATTATAATTACATGTCAGAAAACTATCAAAAATATCCAAATACCAAATACTCTATGAACGTTGCGTAATAAAACTTTAGGTCATTAAAGGTTACGGAAATACTACAATAATTTATACATATGGTAATGAATAATGAAAAAAAGTAAATAATAGAAGGTATAGGGCCATTTTCCAATTAGAGACTCTCTCTCTCTCTCTCTCTCTCTCTCTCTCTCTCTCTCTCTCTCTCTCTCTCTCTCTCTCTCTCTCTCTCTCTCTCTCTCCGTTTCCTTGTTTGTTTATTTTTCAAAACTGTGACACTTAGAATTTGACTAAGAGCCTATTTCAAGATGTTGAAATATGCAGTAATAGTTTCAATGTTCTAGATTCTATCAGCCTAAAAATGACTTAATTGCCTCTTGAATTCTTCACCCCGATAGTCCTGATGGATTTTTTCGAAAGAATGATTCATGACCAGCCTTTCTTTTTTTATTCAGATTCAGAAATTTAAGTCATATACTTCAGTGTTGAGATCGGGAAGACCATTTAGAAGGTTGTAGTGAGGCTATTGGAAACGTTGTGGTTTTTTGATCTGCTGGACTGGGATTTGAGTCCTTCTAAATCTCGTTTGTTTATTTTAGTGCCTGAAGCACACTATCCTTGTGAGCTAAGGACAGGGGGTTTGAGGGAACCTATAGCTATATCTGCTAAGTCATCAGCCGCCATTGCCTGGCCCTCCCTGGTCCTAGCTTTGGTTGAGAGGAAGTTTCGGCGCTGATCATATATATTTGTATGGTCAGTCTCTAGGGCATTGACCTGCTACCTAAAGTATTGTCACTGTCCTTTTCCGCTGCCATTCTTGAGCGGCCTTTAAACCATTTAAAACTTGGGTGAAACCTTGCAGTTGCACTATGAAGAGATAAAAGAGCTTGGACAGCAAGATGGAAGAGAAGAATTGGAAACGGATGTCCAGTAAAAGCCTAAAAAGTAGGTGCAACCATGGGCCGAAAAGACGCAACAAAGATCCTAAAGTAATGCCTAAAGTAGGCTACATCCCATGAGTTATCATTATAACGATTATTTTTGGGCTCAAGCCATGACGTCCTGATGGAAGGTTCCTTCAGTAGCTTCCTTGGGTATATTTAACTACAGGGATATTCCCAGAGAATTAAACTACAGGTTATCACAAAATTCTAACTTCTGGTGCGAGTACCCTAAAGGTTTCCCTCCAGGAAGTCGAGCGTAGAGAAAACCTTCGCTTTGTGCAGGTAGGAGGTCACGTCGGCAATGTTTGGGATGGGGTAGTGATCCAGTTCTGTCTGCATGTTCAGGCGCCTGTAATCCCCGCACGGACGGAGGGAGCCGTCTTTCTTCAGAACGATGTGCAAGGGTGACGACCATGGGCTGGAGGCCTTTTGGCAAAGGCCCATTTCCTCCATTTCGGCGAACGTCTGTTTGGCGGCTGCCAATCGTTCCAGTGCCAGACGTCTGAATTTTGCGAAGACTGGGAGTCCTGTCGTCTTGATGTGGTGATAAATACCGTGCTTGGCAGGAACCGTGGGCGTTTGGCGAACTTCTGGACTGAAAACGTCCGGGTACGACGTGAGGAGGTGGGCGTAGGCATCCGTGGGTGCGCTGATGTGGAGAGCAAGGTGCAAGCCTTCACTCAACAGTCTGACGCCTGGTCCGCCCGGCAACGCCGACATCTCTCCGCCGTGGCTGAATACAATTACACCCTTCAATACGTCCCTGGGAAAATGAATCCTGTTGCCGATGCCCTGTCAAGAAACATGTTGGCTGCCATTCAACTGGGATTAGATTACAACGCCCTGGCTGAAGCCCAACAACAGGATCCAGAGTATCAAGCATGTTGGACATCCTGCACGTCCCTCCGTTGGGAAGACTTCCCCCTCGGAGACTCCAACACCACCCTCCTCTGTGACGTCAGTACTGGTAGACCGCGACCTTGGATTCCTGCTCCCATGCGCCGGCAGGTGTTTGATTTCATTCATGGCCTTTCACATCCCTCTTGCCGTTCTACTGCACAGCTGCTGAAGGCGAAGTTCATTTGGCACGGCATTTCTAAGGATGCTAAGGATTGGGTCCGCGCCTGTACTTCTTGCCAAACTTCCAAAGTACATCGACACATGGATTCAGGAGTGGGTACCTTCCTCAACTTCAGCGTCATTTTGCACACATTCATGTCGACGTTGTAGGCCCCCTACCCACATCACAAGGACATCGTTACCTGTTTACCGTCATCGACCGCTCCACTCGTTGGCCTGAAGCCATTCCCATGGAAACTGCAACATCCGCCTCATGTACATCTGCCTTACTCTCTGGATGGATTGCAAGATTTTGTATCCCTGAGCATATTACTTCTGACAGGGGTACCACTTTCACCTCTCAATTGTGGACATCATTAGCAAATCTCCTGGGCATCACCCTACATCAGACAACGGCCTACAACCCCGCTGCCAATGGAATGGTTGAATGTTTTCATCGCACCCTCAAAGCAGCTTTGATGTCCCGCTGCAAGGATTCCAACTGGTTTACTCAGCTTCCCTGGGTCCTCCTGGGACTAAGGACCACTCCTAAAGATGCCCTCGACGTCTCGGCAGCTGAAATGGTGTGTGGCGACCTGTTGGTCGTCCCTGCCGATTTTTTTCCTTCTTCAACCTCCTCCGACGATCTCCAGCGCATACATCACGTCGTGGGAAAATTTACTCCATGCTGCCAGACTTACAAGCCCCCAGCGAAGCATCACATACCAACAGACTTACATTCTGCAACGCACGTCTTCCTACGCAACGACACTAGCAAGCCACCGCTAACGCCCCCTTACACAGGCCCTTTCCTTGTGATCCGACGCAGTCCGAAAGCATTCCTATTAAACATTCGTGGCAAAGAAGACTGGGTCTCCATTGATCGTCTAAAACCTGCTTATCTCCTGCCAAATGACCCGCCTACAGTTCGCCTCACTAGATCAGGGCGCCCTATTTAGCATGTACAGTATGTCATTTTTAGGGGGGGGGGAGCCATGTACCGACCGTGTGTCACACGATCGTACATAGTTCATTTTGTGTTTAAAAATGACATGTACAGTATGTCATTTTTAGGGGGGGAGCCATGTACCAACCGTGTGTCACACGATCGTACATAGTTCATTTTGTGTATATATTATGCTTGTATCTTTGCTCTTCCCTCGCACTAAAAAGAACCAGAATAAACATGTCTGCTTTTCTCCTCTGTAACAGTGTCTGTTTTTTTAACATGAAATTTCTTGTTGCTTTGAGCTTTTGTATATAAAGGAGAGTGTTCTATAATAAATTTACTCAGTTGCTTTCATCCTGTCTTTGAGTCACAACCTTCTCTCGGCCCGTCACATACTAATTCACAAAAAGGTAGAAACAAAAGACAGGAAAAATTACCGCTCAGTGACTTTACTCTCCGTAATATATAGAATATTTACAAAGATCATATTAGGCCGAATAGAAAGACAGCTAGACTTTAATCAACCAAAAGAGTAGGGATGCTTCAGAAGTTGGTATTCAACAACTTGACCATATCCATGTAATTAACTAGCCAACGGAAAAATCTACATAGTATGACAAACCATTATGTATGGCATCTATAGACTACGAGAGAGCATTTGATTCTATAAAAACATCAGCATTAATCAAAGTCCTTCAAAAACAAGTAATTGAAGAATCTTATGTTAGAAGATTTGAAGATATCTAAACAGCAATCCTAAAACGACACAATAATAGTGAAAAAATCCGATTGAGAAATAGTTAGAGGTAGAGCCCATCTCTCCTAAATTTTTCACAGCATGTCTAGAATAAGTTTTTAGAACTTAGATTGGAAAAATGTAGTAATTAGTATTAATTGGGAATACATTACCATTTAAGATTAGCAGATGACATAATTGTGTTTAATGAATCATGGGAGAAATAACAAAAGATAATAGAAGACTTCAATAGAGAAAACAGAAATGTAAGACTGAAAATGACTATGAGCAAAACCAAGACAATGTTCAATGAAAACGGAGAGACAACAAATAAGACTTATGGATGAGTTAATTCAATGGCATATTATCTTAGTTTTGCTCATATTCATTTTCAGTCCTACATTTATGCTTTTTCTATTAAATTCTTCTATCATCGTTTGTCATTCCTTTCATGGTTCACTAAACAGAACTCAGTCATTTGCAAATCTTTAGTAGATAAGAATTTCCCTAGTAATGTTACTTCCTACATTTGCTTTTTCAAACTTAACCCCCTCGAGCTGAAAAAAAAACGATCCTACGCCCTGGTACATGTAACAAGCCACACTTTTTAGAGGGTCGATATCTATAATTGAGTTTATGATTAGCTAACAACGCATTTGCTGCAGACATGAATATATTTTGGTTAAATTTAGTTTTTTTTTTTTTTTTTTTTTTTTTTTTTGGCTGAGTTCCAACTCTTTGCTTTTAGGATATTGGGATCTTTATATATTTTTGTAATACATATTGTCTATATCTTACATATAATTACCATAACTTGGAGCCTAAAAATAAAAAGGAAAATAGTATTATTCGTATTATGAATTTTTGATGCATTTATTGCAAAAAAAGAAAAAAATATATATATATGTATATATATATATATATATATATATATATATATATATATATATATATATATACATATATATATATATATATATATATATATATATATATATATATATATATATATATATATATATATATATATCACGAAAGAGAGTTTCTACTTCTTGTCAAAAGGTGGCAGCTCACGTCCATTGTTCCATTTATGTGAATGATTCCTTGGAGTAGGTTATTGGATGATAGATTGATACTTATGTAGAAATATCTGGTAGGTATAAATTTTATTCAGCTCCAATTAAGTAGGCTGTTTTAGGCTATTTGTAAACCAAAATGACGTCTTGGAAGTTCAGAATTCAAGGATTAAAGAACTCTACACAATGTTTTTTTCCATGGTCAATAGATGGCCTTAGCAGTAGGGTACCAAATTGCTAATTACTCCCGTCATCCACTAATTATAACTTTTATTATTTCATTTCTGTTGCCATTTGGGCACAAAATTACTATAAAACAAATGAACGTGAACTTCATGTTCCTTGTTGTCTAGCCACAGCTTAATTCTTAGGAAATAAACAAATTTCACAATAGATATCATAGAAATATTTCCTGGGCAAACAATCGTTAGTTCAATTACATTTGGGGGGTTGGGGTGTCGCCAGATATTGCCACGTGTGCTGAAGTCGGTGGGACAATCAATTAATTACGAAGTTATTTCTTCCAGTTTTCAATTACCTTTTTATGAAACCTAAAGATATTCAATATGTTTCATGGTATGACATATATCATTAGTAAAAACTACGTAGAATAATAATATGGTTACATTCCGAAAGGCGTAGTTACGCAGATTCCTCCCAGTTCCCTCCCATATATCGTAACGAGTTTTACTTTTGCGCCAATAGATGGCATCAGAAGCATCTTGTCCTACCTAAAATTATTAATTATTTAAAGACCACGTGTGTCATAAAGTGTCCTAGGAAGGTAGAGGCTAGAGAATTGGTAGTTGGTAAATTGTCCAACGATCATTTCCTTATTATGAATGAATATTTTTATCAGAAAATGGTGCGAATTTTTCATATGCTATAGGAAGCAACCAGAGTTTACTTATAAAAGTGATTAGTATTTCCTTTCTTCATCAGAGAGCATGGGTGGTAGGTCATGTCCCTGTATAAGTGACCAAAGTAACAATCATCATCATAGTTAAGGTTGATGGGACGAGTTTGGAACAGCGCTGCCAAATGAATTTCCTTGAATGGAGAATAGGAGAATATCATTAATCATTACAGGTTCAAATCATTAAAGGCGTAATAGTTATGTGCCAGAAGGTGCATGAATATAGTGTAATTTGAGTTTCTTAAAATCCGCGTAATCAACATAGACAAATCGAATAATGAAGAAGAAAATGGTTACATTTCTGTGTCTTCGCCAACACGTGATTATTGCAGTATCCAACTGCGAATTTGTGTTTGGTAATAAGGGCGTTCCAGAGTGTAAATCAGTTATAGAATAAACCTTATTTTAATTTCCTTAGTAGATGTATGCATGTTAGTAAAGCTGAAACAATTCCTGCATGGACGACTTTACTGATCGGGCTACCAAGAGAGATATAAGTTCAGTTCAAGTCCACTGTACATATACCTGTCGAATTCAGGAGTCTGTTCTTAGACTTGAAATCAACCCATCTCCCCTATGGTAGCTGATTAGTGAGTTTGGAACACTTGGTAATTTATGATGAATATGTAGGCTATCACTAACACTCTTGTTTTTAATCAATGTAAATATCAACCACTGTCCATAATAGTATTTAATAGCAAGTTCTACCTTTGGGAATGTATACCCTCTGGAAATTCATTAATGATAAATGCTTCTGGCTGGACAAGGATTCGAGCCTATGCCTTAAACCGAAATAATGGCTGCATGGACGACTCTACCAATCGAGCTATCGAGAGAGATAGAAGTTCTTTTCAAGTATATACCTTTCGTATTTAGGAATCTGTTCTTAAACTTCAAATCAACCTATCTCCACCATGATAGCTGACTAGTGAGTTCGCAACCCGTGGTTATTTATGATGAATACGTATCCCTAACACTCATGATTTTAATCAATGTAAATATCAAACATAATGGCATTTGATATAAAATTTTACATTTAGCAATGCAAAACCACTGGGAATTCATTTGAGATAAATGCATCTTGCAAGGACCACTTTACAAATCGATCTATCAAGAGAGACATAAGCTCATTTCAAGTCCACTGTACATATACCTGTCAAATTCACGACTCTGTTCTTAGACTTTAAATCAACCTAACATACTCCCCACCGTCAGAGCCTTTTAAACTTTACTCCCCCCCCCCCCCCCCCCCCCCCCGAAAAACGCTCCTACGCCCCTGTCCAGTGAAAAGGGGAGTACTTTTAAGGAATGCGTTGTTACTTTGGTTGTTTATCCTCCTCGTGGATTTTGTAGTGCATAGGACAGTTGTAGAGAACGGAGAAGAATTAGATTGGATTAGTAATTAGCTGACCTAGAGATTCTGATGACGCTGTCCTTATCAGTAGACCACCACAGGATTTCCAATGCTTGCTTACCAGAATGCCTGAAATATCAGAGGAGGATGGGTTCAAGAAAAATAGAAGAAAAACAGACATGATGAGAACAGAATATGCAATGGAAAATGAAATATCATTGAAGGGAGAAACGACTAATGAGGTAGAATCACTAGGAACTATGATCTCTAATACATGGTAGTTAGAATTGGAGTTTGATGAAAGACTTAGAAAAAGAGAATCAGACAATGGCTAGGTCAAGTAAAATTTTGAAATAAAATCACCTGAAATTACATATAAAAATCAGGTTATAGATTTAGTAGATTTCAGAATAAAGCCCTCAGAAGAATATTGGGAGTTAAATGGCAGGACAGGACTAGAAAAGAAATTATCACGTGGCCGTGTGGTTGCTGTGGCATAAGACATAGAGTATGGAAATGAGAATAATGAAAGATGTTACTCTCTTTCTTTTTCTAGAGTCCGTATATTTAACAAAAACCAATTCACATTCTATATGAGCACATCAATTATCAGCTACGGTAGCGTTGAATAATTTAAAAAAATTTTAAAGTCACAATGTCAAAATCTAAGTGTTCGTTAAATAGTACATCAAATTTACAAAGTTTCTAAGGTCTGGCTAGGGAAACGGACGCAGCGGTGATTTTTAGAAAGTTAACACAATTCTACATAGTGAATAGCAAAGGTGTTTGTAAGGCCAGGGTCGGCCTCGAACGACGGGACGGCACTGCAGCGATTTACTGAACTATTCTGATTCTTTTTGGCCATGCTTTCTCCTTATGTGTGGCAGGACCCGGATGGGGTACCATGGGTGTCCACTGGGGTTTAGGTAGAGAAGGCGGCTGTCCCTGTTCGTTTGTGCTACTCAGCCAAGACCTGTGGGAAAGGGATATGACTCAGCAATATGACAGATCAGCAACGTCACTAGCGCAAATCAAGCAATTCAGAGCTTCGAAGGCACAGATCAACAACCTTGTGCCTGCATTCGTTTCGTTATTATTTGCTTTCTTTTTTCATCTACTTCTTGTGACACCCCCCCCCCCCCCATCAAGTTTCAGTTCCCTCTGGAACTGTGGTAGGTTTTTTAAAGAAATAATTACTACGAACTCTACGTTAAAAACAAACCTCAATTAACTTTTGTGTGCAAAGAAAAAACTTAACAAGAACGAAACAAACAAAAATCATAACGAGACTGCCCTGAAGTGCTTAATCTTAATCATACAATCCTCTAAAGAAGAAAAACATTTATTTTTAAATCAACAAACGAAACCGTCACAAAAAAAAAACTAAGTTATAACAAAACTCGAATTAGGCAACTTAAGTAAATACATCATTAAGCAAATAAGAACCGTAGTTAAGAATTTAAAAACAATACATAGGGATAAACATAAGTAAACAAAAATTGTAGCAAGGAACATGAAAAAGATATCATACATGGATGAATATGAGTAAATAAAAACTGTAGCAAAGAGCTCCAAACCTAATATATATGTTAATCATGAGCAGATAAAAACTGTAATAATGAAATCCAAATTAATACATATGGATAATCATGAGTACACAAAAACTGCAGCAAAAAAAATTATATATACTTGACCAACATGGGTAACAGA
>NC_090733.1:109106746-109181746 GCF_036898095.1 Palaemon carinicauda
ATATACATATCTATATCTATATCTATATCTATATCTATGTATCTATCTATCTATATATATATATATATATATATATATATATATATATATATATATATAAACTCATAATTACACGTGTTGTTATATTATAGATATAAATACTAAATATTCAATCATCAATGTAAAACATATCGACACTGGGACGATAAATTATTTTATCAACAAATAAACAAGTTCTTAAACAATAACATGCATGCCGAGACGCACAAACAGAGAGCCCCTAAGTATGTCATATGCACCATTAATTACTGAGTTGTTGTATACTCCTGGATGTGCCCAGTGCAGTCAACCAGAGAAGCGCTGAGATACAACTAATGGCCGGCAAACAGGCTGAGCTACCAAGTCGATATCGGACCATGTTCGCTAATATTATTCGGTGTTGTTCAAGCGTGTTGTTTAGCGTAGTATGGCAAGTTGTGTCTTATTGTTCACAGGGAATTGTGTTTGTTGCAAAAATGTTTTTGCAATTTGTGTGTATTATATCAGATTTTGCTGATTTTTTTAAGCATCCAAGTTGGATTTTTGTGTTGTGCAAGGGAATTGTCAGATAATTATATTAAAGGTGTTTAGAAATAAGTTATTTATTATTGTTCAATGCAATTGTATTGATTGCAAAAACATTTGCAGCAATTTGGATGAATTATTTCATAATTTGCTAAATTTTAGATAGATGAATTGTTTGTTGTATGCAAGAAAATTATCAGTTAAATTATTTCAAAGTTATTTGAAAATAATCATTAAGAGAAATACAGTAAGATTTTATGAGAGAAAATAGATTATTAAAATCTCAGGCATTCATTCGAAATAATTAGATATTCAGCTGAATTATTTCTTTTGTTTCGGACATAGTTCTGATGAAGAAGACAGTGTTCATGCAAATCATGAGTTCAGAATTTGATCTGTAAGCTATGAGATTTTTGTTGTGGCAATAAAGGTATTCCATTTATGCGATTTCTCGGAAAATTAGTTGCCAGTATTTAGACGAAATCATTTGTTGAAAATACGATAAATTATAGGTAGAATTTCATGAACAAATTCACCACCAAAGTATAGGCAAAATGCTTTTCGTAGATTTTACGAATCCATGTAATTATAGTAGTTTATATTTACAATTAATCATTTTTCCACAGAAAAATTTTTGGAGAAGAACATACAAAAAAATACTGTTTATGATTTCAGCCAGATCCATTAATAGAAGTTCAAGCAAGTTGAAACTAAGAATTCACTTTTTTTTTCTAAAAGTGCAAAAAAAAAAAAAAAAAAAAAAAAAAAAAAAAGTTTGGTATATTAGTGATAATTTTTTTGTAAAGCATCTGGGGAAATGAAAAAGTACTTGCCAAGGAGTAATTTGCAGGAGTTCAAATTGAAATTAGTTGTATGACTAGATGATTTATCCGTTAGAGTTTAATAAATATTTGCAGGAGGTTAGACAAACATTATTTGATGAAAACTATAAATATTTTAGAGGAATGTGGACAAAATGTTTAAAGGATTCCAGAGATGAAATATTTAAAGGATTCCAGAGAAGAATTATTTGAAGGAATACAGACATAGTTTATTTTAATAATTACGAAGAATAATTTACACGAATTAAGATAGAAGTTATCTGTTTGGACAAAAATCATTTGAATAAAATTAGAGATGAATTATTTATTTTTTCGTATTTACTTACTTTCCCTGATGTCCCGCTTTTTATTTTACGGAGTCTCCTATTTCTCACTCATTTAAGGTTACCCACTTCACATACAAGTACCACAGTTTCACCCTTTTCTCGTTCATTCTTATTAACCATAGAACCACAGAGTTCATGGGGCGCAGATCCAATGCAAAAGGGGCCTCAAGATCAAATTTGGAATAATGACACGTCATCACATCTTAATTTAGAAATCATTACGAGAGGACATAAACCAACTTCTGGTTGTGGTACCCATATGGAAACGTCCCTGCCTGACGATATGCGGGACTGGGGTTCGAGACCCTCTTAAGCTTGATAGTTTTTTTGTAGAGTTTGCAGCCTCACCATCTTTGTAAGCTGGGGGAGCCTATAGGTCTTCCTGCTGAGTCCCCAGCAGCTCTTGCTTGACTCTCCTTGGTCCTAGCGTGGGTGGAGAGGGAGCTTGGGCCCTGATCCTAGTATATATGGTCAGTCTCTGGGGCATTGTCACTGTCCCTTGCCTCTGCCATCCATGAGCGGCCTTTAAAAAGTTTAATTGAGATAGATATTAGTTCAGACAAAAAATAATATGAAAGAATTTAGGAACGAATTATTTGAACCAATTGAGATAAATATGATTTACTCAGAAAAAAAATATTTATGAAGGATTCCAAAAACGAATTATTTGTTAGAATTCAAACAAAAAAATATTTGTAGGAGCGACGAAGCGCCGTGACCCCTGGCTGGCTACGTCACATCAAAAGCATATGTTGTGCTCCACGGCGTTCGAACGACTCCCTTTTGAAATCTATTAACCCGTTAACTGATAACGTTCGAGGAACCACTCATGCAGCTGGCACTCACTCTCACTCTCACTCTCTATCCTCTCCTACTGGAACTTTGAGGCATTTTACCGTTATTATTTTTGGGATGATTTCTGTGAATATTGTGATGATATTACAGCCAGGTTCGTTTTATTTTTCTGTTCTTTATTAAGGGGTATAGTCTCATACATTGACCGCGCTTGTTCGTGCGCACCACACACATATATATTATTATTATTATTACTAGCCAAGCTACAACCCTAGTTGGAAAAGCAAGATGCTATAAGCCTAAGGGTTCCAACAGGGAAAAAAATAGCCCTGTGAGGAAAGGAAACAAGGGAATGAATAAACAATATAAGAAGAACTGAAAATTAGAATAAAATATTTAAAAAACATTAACAACATTAAAACAGATAATTCAAATAAAGACTATAAAAAAGACTTATGTCAGCCTGTTCAACATAAAAAAATTTGCTGCAAGTTTGAACGTTTGAAGTTCTACTGATTCAACTACACGATTAGGAAGATCATTCCACAACTTGGTCACAGCTGGAACAAAACTTCTAGAATACTGTGTAGTATTGAGCCTCATGATGGAGAAGGCCTAACTATTAGAATTAACTGCATGCCTAGTATTACGAACAGTATGGAACTGTCCAGGAAGATCTGAATGTAAAGGATGGTCAGAATTATACAAAATCTTATGCAACATGCATAATGGACTAATTAAACGGCGGTACCAAAGATTAATATCTAGATCAGGAATAAGAAAATTAATAGACCGTAAGTTCCTGTTCAACAAATTAGGATGAGAATCAGCAGCTGAACACCAGACAGGAGAACAATACTTTACAAGGTAGAATAAAAGAATTAAAACACTTCTTCAGAATAGATTGATCACCGAAAATCTTGTAAGACTTTCTCAATAAGCCAATTTTTATGTGCAATTGAAGAAGAAACAGACCTAATGTGTTTCTCAAAAGTAAATTTGCCGTCGAGAATCACACCTAAAATTTTAAAAGTCATACAAAGTTAAAGAAACATTATCAATTCAGAGATCCGGATGTTGAGGAGCCACTGTCCTTGACCTACTTACAATCATACTTTAAGTTTTGTTATGATTCAACTTCATACCCCACAATTTACATCATGCACTAATTTAAGCTAGATCTCTATTAAGTGATTCAGCAACCCCAGATCTACTTTCAGGAGAAGGAATTGATGCAAAGAGAGTCGCATCTTCTGCATATGCAACGAGGTTGTTTTCTAGGCCAAACCACATGTCATGCGTATCTAGTATGAAAAGTAATGGGCCAAGAACACTACCCTGTGGAACACCAGATATCACATTCCTATACTCATTATGGTGTCAATCAACAACTACTCTTTGAGATCTATTACTTAAAAATTCAATAGTAATGCTAAGAAACGACCCACCCACTCCCAACTGTTTGAGTTTGAAAACAAGGGGCTCATAATTAACAGAGTCAAAGGCAGCACTAAAATCAAGGCCAATCAAACGAAACTCCTGACCACAATTAAGGGATTTATGTATAACATTGGATATTGTAAAAAGGGCATCACATGCTTCAAGGCCTTTTCGAAAACCATATTGCAAAATAGGAAACAGATGATTACCATCAGCAAACCTATTAAGACGTTTTGCCAAAAGACGTTCAAAATCTTTAGATTGTACGGGAGTTATGGTAATGGGTGGAAGTCAGTTGAACTTGACCTATCAAAAACTCATTTGCATAGTAGAGTAACAGTACCAATTCTCCAACAAGTGCTAAAAGCTCCTGTTCTTGCTAACTTGCGCAAAATAACAGATAACTTTAGAGCTAAGAAATCTGCAGTCTTTATAAAACAAACAAAGGAAAAATGCCATTAGGATTTACACCTCCACAACCATCAAAGTCCATCAACAGAGCTTTAATTTCCCGAGATCGAAATGCTATAGTAGTTATTTTAGCTACTCTGCTTACTGTCAAACACATCAGTCAAAAGGGTTGCCTTTTCCTTTGGACAGTGAGTGATTGAGCGATCTGATTTAAGTAAAGGAGGAACTGTTGTATTTACACTAAAGAGTGCAGATTTAAGGGTAGTCCACCACATATGTTCGTGGGCTGTACCAGAAAGGGTTTCTTTTATTGTTAAGTTGTATTCCTTTTCAGTTGAAGCATAAACTCTCTGAGCAAAAGCTCCAAGCTGAGTATAGTTATTTCAAGTCAAATCTGATTTGTTACCCTTCCAAAGATGATAGGCCTCCTGCTTCTCCAAATAAGCACATCTACAGTCATCATTGAACCATGGTTTGTCCTTCGCTCGATACCTTAATACACGAGAAGGGATATGCCTATCAACTATGTTGAGTAGATTCTCATTCAAAGGGACAACAGGATCAACACTACTATACAATTGTGACCAATTCAAGCCCAAAGGATCATGCAAAATTGCATTCCAGTCTGCTGGAGATTTCATACAAATCTCACATGAGTAGGATACATTCGGGATAGGCTGCTCAGTCTTCACTACTAATGAAATAAAGGCATGATCAGCTGTCCCGACTGGAGAACCAACCTTACTGTTATAACGCTAGGAGAGTCAGTGTGTACGAGGTCCAAGCAGTTACCAGACCTGTGAGTAGCTTCACTTATGATTTTCTCACAGCCTGATTCAGAAGGGGTACGCAGAGATGGCAAAAGAAACAGGGGAATGAAGAGAAGATGATGGATTGATGCCAAAGAAAATTTGCTGGCAAAGACTGGCATTGAAAGACCATAAACAGACAGGTGAGGAAGGACATGCCTGAGGCCTTTGTCCTGCAGTGGACTGGTTACGGCGTATATATATATATATATATATATATATATATATATATATATATATATATATATATATATATATATATATATATATATATATATAAGATAAGATAAAGTTTTATGGTGTGAACTGTTTAATTGGCAAGGGAGGGTAACATTTTTTCATATGTGGAGAAATTGTAAAGGAATAGTTCAGAACAATCACAGTTCATTTGAAGAGAGAGAGAGAGAGAGAGAGAGAGAGAGAGAGAGAGAGAGAGAGAGAGACTAGGTCAGTCAATGTAACGACCGTCAATAAATCCAAGGAAGCTTTAAAAGTAAAAAAAAAAAGAGAGAGTAAACTAAAGAAAAACAGGATCGGTAAATCTAGTCTGCAAGACGAATGATGGTATGTGCCACCAACACAGGAGACGTCTGAAAGAAATTCCAAAAGAAAAATAGAAACAATTTAAATTTCTTCAGTGGAAAGAAATATGCTGAGTCCCTTCAACAAACAAAGCAAAATGCGTGTAAGGAAAGGAAGAAGCAACATGAATTTTCTAAGAAAAAATAACTAGTATTCCTGTCAACATTAGTAAGATGGACCTCGTGTTGATTACTAGAGACAGGAGATGCATCTGGAAGCAAAGCTGCCAGGGTGATAGGAATTTTGAATAACTACCAATTTCCTCTGTAAAGCTATCACAAAGATTTATACGCCATTCCTTTGACATTCGAATTGTTGAAGTCTGCATTTTACTTATTTTTATTTTATGTATATGTAATTTCAACATATGTTGTATTTTAACTTGAATCAATTTAGATCTAGTTTCATATAAGTGTGGGATAACAAAAAATAGAAATTTCTTAATATAGAAATGCAGAGAATTACAAGGAATATTTTCCTTATTGATAAGTGTATAAAAATAATGGAAAACGAGTAGACAGACGCTTCAGTTTCAACTGACGTGAAACATCCCAAGAGCGCATCCATCCAGAGCTACCGACAAGCAAAAACCCAAGAGCGCAATTTTCTATTCTGCTGACACGAAGAGACCCAAGTGTGCATATTCTAGTACAGCTGTCATGGGAAATTGCCTACGTACAATGTTCAGCACTTGAGGGAAACACTAGAGTGATGAACACGAAATATTTAACCCGATGATGCAACTCTTGACAAAAAGATCTTATCAAGTTATAGTTCCAGAAATATTTGTATCTTTTATAAATATGGTGTAATCTAAAAGAAATATTATTTTAAATTATTTCTTATCTTACTTAGCATTTTCACGGATTTGTAGATGATAAGGTGAGAAAAAAATATGAGGAGAGAAACCAGGTAACTGAGAAGGTGAGAAAGACCGTTAGGAACACGTTCTTTAAGTAAGAAGTTAATTCAGAGAAACTTTGAGAACAAATGAATATCAGAATAAGTGACGCGGTCCGGTTAAGAAAGGGTTATTACCACTGTCATCTATTTCATTAAAGTTTATAAATTGCAGTAAAAATAAACATACATGGAGCCTCCTAATCTATTATGAATTCCTTAACACCCTAGACATAGGGCTCTATCCCTTGAAGATGAGCCTCTGTTGAGAGCGTTGACACTAGTCTTGTTTCATTTCTAACATTTTACTTATTTCCCATCTACGGTTTTGTTTAATCTTTATTTTGATCACACTGAACTTCTTTCCCTGTTGGGGTCCTTGGGCTTCTGGCATTTTGCTTTTCCAACTAGGGTTGCCGCTTGGATAATACTTATAACAATAATAGACTGAATTCCAACAACTCAGAGCTTCTATTCATTGCGGACGAGCATCGCCAGTTCGCCACCGCCCCTTACAAGAGGTGAACCCTCATCCCCGGCCTGAACATATTATAATGAAATTTTCTTTGATTGCATATCATATACAGTTAGTGTTATTTGATTTTTCATTGTTTAAAAATTATTTATTATTTCTATTTATTCTTTGAAAATGTGAACCTTGAATAAACGAACAATTTCTCTGTTTTAATCAAACAAAAAACTAGCAGATTATTAAATTTTTCAGCTCCTAGTGGAGTTGTTGATTGATCTTTACTTAATTTTACGCTGAAATTATGCATCATGAGTATTCCTTTGTGGGGTGATTAACTGTAAGTCTGCAGATGCTTCAAGATAAGTCAACAAAAAAAGGGGAGTGGAGAAATATAAAGAAAACGTAAAAATTAAATAAGGAGAACGCTTACGGGGTTTGTTAAGAATAGGGTTGGGAGGGATGTTTCTCACGAATGCCATGCGGAATGATCGACAGCAGCATTGGTCAATCGTCTCGACCGGCATGGCAACCAATCGTAGACAATGTTATTTCTGATGTGTCAGTTATTTTTGTGTATTAATGTCTTGTCGGTAGATTAAATTATGTATTTTTTGTATCTGATGGTAGCCTAACAGTTCAAGAATAAGTGCAGATGGGTAAAACGACGACAGTGTTTTAAAATCGGTCTATATTTTGAATTTACATTTCCCAAGACATTGATGTTACTGGAATTCCAAGGTTAGGCCTATGGTTTGAAAAAAGTTTTTTGTGAAGTAAGAGAAATATCAAATAAAGATGTATGTAATGCCAATGAAAGTGAATATTTCGTGGGTTCTAAATTTTACTTTGTTTGTCTAATGAAATTAAGTTTGCAGATTATTGTTTGACTTGAATGGAGTGATTTTTAGCTCAAAGCAGTGGTTCCCAAAAGCTTTGTGTGAGTGTTTATAGTTATTTGGGACAGGCGTAAACTTGAAATGTCAAATCGACTTTCTTTATGTGAAAATTGTTGTTCATCTTAGTCTAAAATACTAGATTATGAAGTTAGCTTTGCGATATAAGAAGGATTTTGATTTAGTGTTACCTTGTCAGGAGTGAAGCCGGTTTGGAAGCAAAGAGACTATGTCTTAGGGTAAGCTAAAAATTATGGCTGCTAAAGGAATTGGGTGGTCACCCCCCCCCCCTCCCCCGATTATTAAGTAGATAAGGATAAAGCTCCTAGGTTAGGTTAGGTGGTGTGGTGACTTTAGGTTAGGTAGTGTTCTTGTGTTTGTTTTCCCTTTTAGCATGTGGTTTTTCATTCATAACTTTAGGAATCTTAAAAGCTCTAAATTCATTTAAATATGGATTTCACCCAATTATTTGTATCACAACGGTTCAAAGTACATATGAATATACCAGGAACACTTCTTCATTTCTTCATTAGGAACATTGTGTTATAGTAAATGTTTATTCATATTTTAATTACAGACCTGGTCTATCCAAACCAACTACAAAGGCTCCGCTTCTCTCCAACGTACATTAATCAACATGATGTGAATCATCATACCTAAATGTTCAACGTACTGCTACATAGGCTCTGTACAGGTAAGAGTAATGGATGAACATTAATACATTTAAATTTGTATAATTGCTGAAAATATATTTCAAAAATATTCTGGGATAAACTGAAGCATCGTTTTTTGGGGAAAATAAAGTATCTGACCAAATTATTGTATTGGCTCTAATACAAGAGTATTTTTGTTTTCAATTAGAATAGGCTACATTTGGTCAAAGCTTTTTTCAGAACATTTATTTTGTGAGTTATACGTATATAATTTGTATAGATGTTCTAAATTTTCATATTTGACTCTCCACTATATGTATAGTTTCAACAAGCTATATATGTGTTCATATTTATATAAATATGTATTTATGTATGTATATATGTATGTGTATTTAATATAATTATAAATATAGATATTTATATACTGTATATACATATGAAATGTTTACACACACGTATATATATAGATATATATATAATATATATATATATATCTATATATATATATGTATATATATATATATGTATACATGAATATATATACATATATATATATATATATATATATATATATATATATATATATGTATGTATATATATATGATATATATATATATATATATATATATATATATATATATATATATATATATATATATATATATATATGAATATATATATATGAATATATATATATATATATATATATATATGTATATACATATATGTATATATATATATATATATATGTATATATATATATATATATATATATATATATATATGTGTATATATATATATATATATATATATATATATATATATATATATATATATCCTAATGCATATATGCTCATCACGTGTCATATTTCGTGATATCTATACACACATTAGTTTTATATATTATATATATATATATGTATATATATATATATATATATATATATTTATATATAAATATATTTTTTGGGGGGGCTTAGGCCATGTCGTCGTGATGGAAGTATCTTCGAAGGTAGCTTCCTAGGTATATTTGACCTACAGTGATATATCCCAGAGAATTTACCAAAGGTATCCAGAATTCTAACTCCTGGAGCGAATATCTCTTAAAATTTTACGTAGGGATATCGCGTAATATCAGAGGACGTATTCTTGACACGTCTCATGGATATCTACGCCCCCAATAGAGCTTTCACTTCGAGGGGAAAGAGAGGCAAGAATAAGGAGAGTCGTTACAGAGACATCGCTCTCGACGCTCCCTACTGCTCTGCAAATAGTGCGCCAATCCGCCACCGCGAGGCGCCACCGTCATTCTTTCTATCGTAGCTTCGCTTGACCGGTGTTTTCCCTGTTCTCTTGTGCTATTTTGGATTATTTTGGTCGCTATGATGTCTTCCCCAGCCTCATCAGCTTCTGGAAAGTTAAGTAATATCTTTATCTTGTGTAAATGTAAGCTTTTGCCAGTTTTGCCTTTCGATTGAGATCGTAATTAACGTAACAAGAGCTGTTGCCAGCCGGATGGCGTCACAGACGCGGTCGTTCTTTCTGTTCATTTAGTTAGCCAGAACGACCCTTTCCCGGCAGTTTTACGCTTTAATAACTTTAGCTATTTAGATATTTAGCTAGGGATTCTTATATTATGTCATTGTTGTCGTGGATTTGGCTATTTATGATCGAGCCTCACTAGTGCTAGGCTTCCTAGCCTAGGCACCTACACACTTCATGCATGATATAACCTTCCTGGTAAAGTTTTATTGAAGCACAGGCAATATTTTGCACATTTATGATATTACTTAATTATGCTTTCCTCTTCCAAGATAGTATACAGAGAGTTTCGGTGAACGATTCTCAATGCTCCTAGGCTACTAGCCTAGGGGCTTTAGTAGACTTTCATACATGTCCCCATTGTTCTTGTATTGCCTTTTAAGGGGAGACTGACACCTCCTATACCTTTTAAGCTGATACCAATCTCCTTGGAGATTTAAGAGCAATCCCCCTTCCCTCTGATTAGCCTAGGCTATTCTCAGTTTTCTTTGCTGTGAACAGAATTCTGGCAAAGTTTTACTGAGACGTTCCGTTTTCTTTTTCCTAACCACTGAGTCGGTTTTGAGTTTAGGATGGGACATCAGAGTATCAGTTTGTGTTAGGCATCTCCCTGTCTTGGTGAAATGATTTCCCATGTCAGGTTAAGCTGGTCTTTCAAGAGGCTAGACCTTCTTAGGCCATACTTTGGGGGTTTTTGTATGAGAATTCCCCCGTCCCTGACCTAGCAGACAGTCCTGGGCTGGTAGACCCTAGAACGAAGAAAGGATTTCTTCACTGCTTAAGGTCTCTAGTACGAGATTCTGCTCTCCTGTGAGATGGTGTCCTACGGACATCCTCTCCCTTGACTAACCCAACTTGGGGAAATGATTTCTCCTACCTGAGGTTACTTCATGAGACCAGAATCCTTTTAGGTTAGGTAGTGCCTTAGGGCATTACTTTACCTATAGGACACCCACCTCCTCCCCGCTATCTCTTTCGTATTGAATGATCCAACACCCTCCTGGCTGTCGTTCTACATTGACCCTAGGGTTCTTGTAGAACTGGCCTGGAGTTCCCCGTCTGCTGCCGGCGGGTACCCTCATATTCTTTAGTGTTCTTCAGTCCTCCCTTGGACTGCCTTTCATAGCCCTTATGACTGGGATATGGTTGGGTGGAAGCCCGAAATTATTTCCCCCTTCCACTTGAACCCTCATTCTGGATGCAGGCCGGCAAGGCTGAGCCCTTGCCTTCCGCCATCCTCTCTTTCTCTAGTACTTTCATACTAGGCCATGTCCATTGTCTGCCGGCTGGCAGTTGCCCTGCCGCTGCTTGTTGGGAACATAGTTGACCGACAACCCAAAGACATTGGACATTCGGGTACCGACTGCCGGCTGCTGAGTTGCCGGCCGACAGCCGGCCACCCATACCTGGTCATCTGCCGCCGACTGCCGCTGGGTCCCCTTGATGGAAGGATCCTCGGCTGCCGTCCGGCAGAGCCGCCGCCGGCCGGCAGAACCGCCACCGGCCGGCAGAACCACCGCTGGCCGGCAGATCCGCTGCCGGCCGGCAGAACCGGCAGTTGGCAAAGGCTACTGCAACGGCTCCGCTGGCTGCCGGCGGCCTATTACAATTTTATGAAGACAATAAGTGCCTTCAATAGCCCAGAATAGGGCGGCATGTGCCGGCTTGCCCGGCAGACGCCGGCAGGCCCGGCAGATGCCGGCAGGCCTGACAGGACTGGCAACTTGTTACCAAACAGTCAGTGCTGTAGCCCAAAGTTTTTCCAACCTACAAGGTGCTTCATGGGCAGCCTATTGTGAGACCATCACATATAAGAGAGCGATTCTCTCTTCCTTTAATGGTTATGATCCATTATTGTCCTTAATCTCCAATATTGAAACTGGAAGATTGTGTTAAGAGACACTTTATATCATAGGATATCATCTTCCTCTGAAAATTCTTGAGAATTCTACTTTCAATATTGGAGGAGGTCATAGCAATTGGCTGGACAGGAAACACATGTAGGTGTCTTTCCTATTTATAGCTTACCCTATCCAAGCTAATATAATATATTATATGTATGTTGAAATTTGAGAATTTCACCGAATACTTATAGACTTTGCCTTTCTTTACAGGAGGACCATCCCGAGTGCGGGAATAGTTTTTGCAGGGTCCGCAGTAGGAACTTCTGCGGCCACGACATGTGCAGGGCCCATGCTCGCTGCGCAGTCACCAAGAGGGCTCTCAAGTATTGGGACCCGCAGGTATGTACCGTTTGTGAAAAACTGGTAAGAGAGGCTTTTGATGACCAAAAGTCCACTGAGTCAAGGGACGCAGCAAGGGAAAGGCTGCGTAAATGGGTCAGGGGTTTCCAGAAGAATACTTCTGGCCCATACCTTTCTAATGAAAAGATGAGGGCTTGTCTTTTCCCTAGGGCATCTTCGGATGCAGTTATTCCCCAGGCTCAACCTGAGATTCCCCTGGTTCAGATTCCGGTAGAATCTGAAGTTTCGGATGCCTTGGAGAGCATCCAACTAGAAGACAACATGTCAGTTGTCTCAGAGGAGACCGAGAACAATCTCCTAGTGGAGGAGTTGGATCAGGCGGATGACGTTCCACCTGAGACGGAAACTGAGAAAGCCGAAACGATTTCGGTATCATCGGCCACAGTGAATGAGCCGGTGCCTTCGACCTCCTCCACTGCAGCTCAACTAGATTCGATCACGAGTACGTTGCACTCGTTGCTGTCCACGGTGCAGGGCATTCAAAAGAAATCGTCCGAGAAAGAGGCCTCTCTTCGGATTGAGATGCATCAGCTAGTTGCGACACGTTTAGCCCCGAAGAATCCAAACGTTAAAGATCTCCCCGCCTTCTCTGACGTTAACCCCTGGAGGTACGCAGAGCACATGCCCATGTCGGGTGAGAAGATCTTCCTCTCAGAAAAACTGGGCACTGTCCCAGTAGAGGAAATTGAGTTCTTGCTCAGCAAAGGGGCCTACCCGGATTACCATGTCCGTCTCAGGACGGAACCTGCATCCAGAGAGGAAACAGAGCCGAAGGAAACTATTGTCTTTGAACTCTCTAAGGCTCAGGCCTTATATACCACCACCTTAAAAGAGAGGGCCTATACTAGCTCTAAGGTGCCGGCTCTCAGCAAGAAGCACCCGTCCTTCATTGCTGATCCTAAACGTGCCTTTCCCTTTATGGACAAAGGGCTTAAGGCAGCCTTAAAGGCAGTTGAGGCAGGGAAACCGTGCCCTACACTGGAGGAGTGTAGACCCTTCTCCCTTGCCTTCCCATCAGACGATGCGGACTGGAAGGATGTACACAACACCTTCACAGTTGGGAAGCTGGAGGCAGATATTGCCGGACGACAGTTCGGCGAAGACCTCCCCAAGCTGTCGGACTTTCTCCTGCGTAGGGAACAGGAGACGAAAGAACGCTTAGCCGCTTCCTTGTCTCTGCAGACTGGCCTGGAGACAATGACAAGCATCCCGGATACCCCGGACATGTACATGGTCTTCGCCAAAGCCCATCTGGCGACAGTAACTAAAGACCTGTACAACTTTATTAAAGCCCGAAGGGCTTGCAGAGAGTTCATGTTCACCTCGGCTGTGGTGAGACACGAACCCAGGAAGCTGATAGCTTCTAACATCTGGGGAAAAGACCTCTTCCCAAGTGAAGTGGTCAAAGAGGTCGTGGACAAAGCCGCCACTGAAAATAGAAATCTTTTTTCCAAATGGGGCTTGTCCTCCAAAAGGAAATCTTCAGGTGACGAGGGTCCCCAGCCGAAGAATAGACCAAAACGACCTAAAGTGCCCTCTCGGCCTAAGCAGCAACAACAGCTTCCCGTGGCCACGGTGTCCTAGACGGTGGCACAATCACCTACTACCTTCCAACTGGTGCCCCAAACACTGGCGACTCAGTCACCAGTGTTCACCCCAGTGTTTGAAAGGCAGTCTACGACCTTTCGGCCGAAGTCTCGAGGATCCTTTCGAGGTTCCTCCAGACGCCCCTCCAGAGGTAGGGGCAACAGGGGTGGACGTGGCCAAGGAGGTAAATCATCCTCCCAGCAATCAAAGTGAGATGCTACCGGTAGGAGGGAGACTCTTCTACTTCCGGGATCGTTGGACCTTCGATCCCTGGGCCCACAGCCTAATCAAGAACGGACTAGGGTGGAGTTGGAGCTCAACTCTACCAACCTTCCCTCAATTCTTCCAACACTCAACCCCCATATTGGAAGAATATGTTCAGGAACTCTTGAGCAAAAGAGTTATACGGAAGGTGAAGTCTGTCAGATTCCAAGGAAGGCTATTTTGTATTCCGAAGAAGGACTCGGAAAAGCTCAGAGTAATTCTGGACTTGTCACCACTCAACAAGTTCATAGTGAACTACAAGTTCAAAACGCTGACGCTTCAACACATCAGGACCCTGTTACCCAAACGGGCATACACAGTCTCCATAGACATGAAGGATGCGTACTGGCACGTTCCGATCAGCCGTCAAGTTTCCCCCTACCTGGGATTCAAACTACAAAGAAGACAGTATGTCTTCAGAGCCATGCCCTTCGGACTAAACATAGCTCCATGGGTATTCACCAAGCTTGCAAATGCAGTCATTCATCAACTACACCTAAAGGAAATCCAGGTGGTAGCCTACCTGGACGACTGGCTGGTGTGGGTAGCATCCGAAGAAGAATGCAGGCAAGCCTCCAAGGAAGTGATCCAGTTCCTGGAACACTTTGGATTCAAGATCAGCTTGGAAAAATCCCGACTGTCTCCAGCTCAAAAGTTTCAGTGGCTGGGCGTCCACTGGAACTTGTAGTCGCACTGCCTTTCCATTCCATCAAAGAAAAGGAAAGAGATAGCAGGATCTGTCAGAAGCCTTCTTCGGTCCGCAAGGATATCAAGAAGACAACAGGAGAGAGTGTTGGGGTCTCTCCAGTTCGCCTCAGTGACAGATCCAGTATTGAGAGCACAATTAAAAGATGCATCAGGAGTCTGGAGAAAATACGCATCAAACGCTCGAAGAGATCTAAAAAGACCGATACCAAATCGTCTGCGATCCCTACTCAAGCCATGGTCAGAGGCCAAGAACCTAAAGAACAAGGTTCCCTTACAACCACCTCCACCGTCAGTCACCGTTCACACTGATGCCTCGAAAGAAGGGTGGGGAGGTCACTCTCATCATCGGAAAGTCCAATGAACCTGGTCTCCCCTCTTCAAAGCCTTCCACATCAACTTTCTGGAAGCCATGGCAGTTTTTCTTTCCCTAAAGAAACTGAAACTCCGCTGCTCAATCCACATCCGTCTGGTTCTAGACAGCGAAGTCATAATGAGATGCCTAAATCGACAGGGCTCAAGATCGCCTCACATAAATCAAGTGATACTAGCCATCCTCCGCCTAGCGGAGAAGAAGAGATGGCACTTGTCAGCAGTCCACCTTCAAGGGTTCTGCAATGTGACAGCGGACGCTCTATCCAGGACCAAACCGATAAGAGTCAGAATGTTCCCTAGTCGCAAGATCGTTCTCCTTCATCTTTCGCAAAGTCCCAGGACTGCAGATAGACCTCTTCGCAACGAGCGACAACAAGAAGCTACCCCGGTACGTAGCCCTGTACGAGGATCCTCTAGCGGAAGCAACGGATGCAATGTCCATAGATTGGAACAGATGGTCCAAGATCTACCTATTCCCTCCAACCAACCTTCTGCTGAAAGTCCTCGACAAACAGATCCTTTCGGGGGACGGCAGCAATAGTGGCCCACAAGTGGCCTAACAGCGTTTGGTTCCTCCTGGTAACGGAACTACGCCTGAAACTGATCCCGTTGCTGGACCCAGTTCTGACTCAGCAAGTGCAGAAATTGACTGTCTCAGCTTCATCAGTGAAAACCCAGAACCTTCATCTCATGATTTTCTCGCCTTAGCAGTCAAGAAACGGTTTGGGATTTCTATGGACAGTATCAACTTCCTAGAAGAATACAAGTCAAAGTCAACAAGAAGACAATATGAGTCTTCCTGGAAGAAATGGGTGGCCTTCGTCAAGGCGAAGAAACCTAAGGAGATTTCTACGGACTTCTGTTTGTCCTTCTTCATCCATCTTCATGAACAAGGTTTAGCAGCCAATACGATTACTACATATAAATCCGCCCTGGCCAGACCAATACTTTACGCCTTCCAGGTAGACTTTTCCAACGAAATCTTCAACAAGATCCCTAAAGCCTGCGCAAAACTTCGGCCCTCAGCTCCTCCTAAGCCCATTTCATGGTCTTTGGACAAAGTTCTTCATTTAGCATCAACCCTGAACAATGAGGATTGCTCGCTGAAAGACTTGACTCAGAAGGTGATATTCTTATTTGCACTAGCCTCGGGAGCCAGAGTTAGCGAAATAGTGGCCCTCTCGAGGGATGATGGCCGCATTCAATTCACAGACAATCGAGAACTGAACCTCTTTCCGGACCCAACGTTTCTCGCCAAGAACGAGTTGCCCACTAAGAGATGGGGTCCCTGGAGAATCTGCTCTCTGAAGGAAGAAGCATCCCTCTGCCCAGTGGAGTGCCTAAAGGTCTATCTTCGTAGAACTTCAGACTTTAAGGGAGGTCAGCTTTTCAGGGGAGAGACTTCCGGTTCAACGTTATCCTTGAAACAGATTAGGGCGAAAATCACCTACTTCATTCGCAGAGCAGATCCAGACAGTACACCCGCAGGTCATGATCCGAGGAAGGTTGCCTCGTCTCTGAATTTCTTCCAAACGATGTCATTTGAAAGTCTTCGTGCTTATACTGGATGGAAGTCCTCGAGGGTCTTCTTCAAGCACTACGCGAAGCAATTACAAGAAATTAAATTTCATGTGGTGGCGGCGGGCAGTGAAATAAAACCCGCTGCTTGATTACTGCGAAGAACAGTGCACTATTCGGGACTTATAGTGAAGGGTGTACATGATAGACTCGTAGACATATCATGTTGAGTTTTGTGTTTATGTGATAACACTATAGGCTGTTCTCCCTACACAGGTGACATTAAGCATAATAAGCTGACACAGTGCCAGGCATTCTTATATGCACAGTGTTCCTAGTAACAAGAGAATGTATAGTGAAATTTCATATTTCCCTTAGAGTGGCTAATGTTTTCCTTTTCAGGTAAACCCTATTATTCCTGTTATTACTGTTATTACTGTTTATGCTTTTATGCAGAATTATTCAGCATACATTGTAATTGTTTACAACCATGATTTCTATTTTTGTAATAAACAACAGAACGAATATTTGCGTCTCTTTCGCCCCAAATATTTCATTGTATGTATAAGTCAGAGCATCCTTGACTCTTTTTGATATTTAAGTAAATACCAGAACTAAGATTCATTGTGTTCCAGGCAAACAGGTAAGATCTTGTTGTACTAGACTGTTCATTTTACTGTTTAAGGTTTCCTACAGGTATATAAACCTGTCCGTCTCTTCATCGACAGACCCGGGAGGTACAGTAACCTGCCCAATCCAATACCATCCTAGTACAGACTATGCTTTACGTATTTGTTGACACTAATATACAAACTGTTTGCTAGATTGTTCCTTGAACTCACAATCCTCGGGTTTTTTCTTCGAGTCTACCCAGACTCTTCCCTGTAGGGGGCAGGAAGCACTGACATATTTCATGATCAGCTGATTGATGTATAACGGTAACATCTAGTGTCTCTAGGTCTCAAGACCGAAGAGGAAAGATTTAGCTCGAGATGAACGGCACTATTGAAAATCCACAGATACATTAGTGCTCTGGTACACTTCCATCACGATGACATGGCCTAAGCCCAAAAAACGGATTTTGAGCGAAGCGAAAAATCTATTTTTGGGTGAGGTAGCCATGTCGTCCTGATGGACCCACCCTCTTTTGGGACAAAAGGATAATGAATCCCTCCCTATGGTACTGTATCTGCAACACCTACAAAGCTACAAAGAATGACGGTGGCGCCTCGCGGTGGCGGATTGGCGCACTATTTGCAGAGCAGTAGGGAGCGTCGAGAGCGATGTCTCTGTAACGACTCTCCTTATTCTTGCCTCTCTTTCCCCTCGAAGTGAATGCTCTATTGGGGGCGTAGATATCCATGAGACGTGTCAAGAATACTTCCTCTGATATTACGCGATATCCCTACGTAAAATTTTAAGGGATATTCGCTCCAGGAGTTAGAATTCTGGATACCTTTGGTAAATTCTCTGGAATATATCACTGTAGGTCAAATATACCTAGGAAGCTACCTTCGAAGGAACTTCCATCAGGACGACATGGCTACCTCACCCAAAAATAGATTTTTCGCTTTGCTCAAAATCCGTTATATACACCTTTTTTGGCGACAGCTGTATCAAGCAATAACCTACAGCTATCATCAGAGCAATCTATAAAGTAACAATTCGTATGTAAAAGAGGCACAGCCTTTCAAACATAAGTTAGAAATCATATTTGGAAGGACTTAAAAATTCTCCGCAGGTATGCCAACCCACACTCACAAACTTTCTTAATTCGTCAATCCATCGTCTTCTCGTTATTTCCCTGCTTCTTTGGCAGTCTCTAGCGATCCATTGTGTTATTCTTGATATCTATCTATTGTTTGTCGTTCTCATTATATGTCCTACCCCTGACCATTTCTTCTATTTGCATGTTGTTAGAATATCCTCTACTTTAGTTTGATCTCTTATTCATTTTGTGTATTTCTGTCTCAGTATTATTCTCATCATTATTCTTTCCATAGCTCTTTGAGTTTTTATTAATTTAGCTTATGTTCTAAGGCTTTAGTAAGGCTCCAGGTTTATGATGCATAAGTTATTACTAGTAGGGCAATCTGATTAAATAATTTATTATGTAGAGAAAGTGGCATTTTACTTTCCTAATGTCATTTCGTTTACCAATAGCTCTCCATCACATGCTTATTCTTCCTTTGATTTCGGTTCCGTGTACTGGGGAAGCACTCTTTTGTCCTAAGTACGTATATTCATTAAAACATATTAGATCATAGTTTTACTCATATTCATTCTCCCTCCTACATATCTGGTTTCTCTGAACATTATCATAGTTTTACTCATATTCATTTTTACTCCTACATATCTGGTTTCTCTGAACATTATCATAGTTTTACTCATATTCATTTTCACACCTACATATATGGTTTCTCTGAACATTATCATAGTTTTACTCATATTCATTTTCACACCTACATATATGGTTTCTCTGAACATTATCATAGTTTTACTCATATTTATTTTCACTCCTACATATCTGGTTTCCCTGAACATTATCTTAGTTTAACTCATATTCATTTTCACTCATACATATTTGGTTTCTCTGAACATTATCATAGTTTTACTCATATTCATTTTCACTCCTACATATCTGGTTTCTCTGAACATTATCATAGTTTTACTCATATTCATTTTCACTCCTACATATCTGGTTTTTCTGAACATTATCATAGTTTTACTCATATTCATTTTCACTCCTACATATCTGGTTTCTCTGAACATTATCATAGTTTTACTCATATTCATTTTCACTCCTACATATCTGGTTTCTCTGAAAATTATCATAGTTTTACTCATATTCATTTTCACTCTTACATATCTGGTTTCTCTGAACATTATCATAGTTTTACTCATATTCATTTTCACTCCTACATATCTGATTTCTCTGAACATTATCATAGTTTTACTCATTCATTTTCACTCCTACATATCTGGTTTCTCTGAACATAATCAAAGTTTTACTCATATTCATTTTCACTCCTACATATCTGGTTTCTCTGAACATTATCTTAGTTTTACTCATATTTATTTTCACTCCTACATATCTGGTTTCTCTGAACATTATCTTAGTTTTACTCATATTTATTTTCACTCCTATATATGTAGAGTCTCTGAACATTATTGTAGCTTTACAGATATTAATTTTTACTTCTACATTTCTTCTTTCTCTATTCAAATCTTCTATCATTTTTTTTAATTCGTCCCATATACTCGTTTATATGAATATGTATATATAAAGTATATATATATATATATATATATATATATATATATATATACATATATATGTAATGGTTAGTTATTACATGTTTAAAACACATGACGTAATATGTCATTGTGGAAGAAGCAGCTAGCGTGAGGTTTGCTGTAGTCAGATAAAATCATAACAGGATGTATTTTGCATCCCTCAGCAATGTAACATTTTTCTGAAGCATAAACACAAATGCATACCGTGTGAAAGATTGTGTCGTCACCGGATGCAGGTGTCTTCCTAGACGAATGTAAAGTTTACATATTGTGTTTAAATGCTGAGACAACTAAACATACGATATCTGTGATATCGATCTTTTAGGCAGTTCTTATCTATACTTCACCTGAATTGGTCATCCGACCAAACCAGCTATACTCCTGTGATGGAGATGTTTAACACTGTTGTTTTTAGAGAATAAACCATTTTAAAGTTACAATGCTGGACTTTAATTCAAGACTCAACATCTCAAACAACACATACTCAATGTGTGTTAATAACAGTAGCACACTAATATATATATATATATATATATATATATATATATATATATATATATGCATGTATATCATCATCATCATCATATTATGTGTGTGCTAATCAAGCTACGAAAGGAGATGTTAATGAACTGCATTGGAATAAGTGCTATCGTGACTTAAGTTTATTGACATAATCCAATATATTATTTTCACATTTCCTTTCGTGACTTGATACATATTCTACTCTTATCACTTGTTAATTGTATTAAGTATTACCCATATACACACATACACACACACACACACATATATATATATATATATATATATATATATATATTATACATATTTATATATATATATATATATATATATATATATATATATATATATATATATATGTATATATATAATGTACAGTATATATATATTTATATATGAATTATATATATATATATATATATATATATATATATATATATATATATATATATATATATATATATATAGACACGTATATATATATATATATATATATATATATATATATATATATATATATATATATATATATATATGTGTATTTTTATATGTATGTTTAAATTAGAGTTTACTGTTTATAATACAAAATATAGTTTTACGAACACTGAATAGCATATAGTGTGAAGGATTCCTCCCTTAGTCCATCGAGTTCCTAAAGTAAAACTTTTGTTTGGATTATTAAAAGTTGTTTCCTTCTTTCTGTCAAAAAGAAATGTGATTATATGAACACATTTGTTTGAGGTAAGACTGATGCACTCTCTCTCTCTCTCTCTCTCTCTCTCTCTCTCTCTCTCTCTCTCTCTCTCTCTCTCTGTGTGTGTGTGTGTGATCGTAACAACTAAAGATACTTTCTCATAGATTTTTATATCTCAAACGGAATCATGGGTATTTCCCTCTTTTAAGTGTTAGTATTACTCCAAAGAGTGCTTTCCTAACTTTCTGATAAAATAAAAAAATGAAAACTATACCTAAACTAAGTAAACTTGAAATAACAATAGTAAAGAACGTCCACAATATTCAAATAATGAGTTCTTCGGCCTAGTCTGTACATATGTGAACAGTTTTTGTGTCAAGTTCCCGTGGAGCTAAATTTACTCTTACATAGTCTCGAAAATACTGAGAAATTATATAAAGTTAAAGAATTTCCGAGACACGTGCGCTTATGAACACATTTCACCTGAATATCCTTATATAATTTCTATTCAGACGAGAGCCTGAAAACATGCACGTTTTGAGTTTGCGCAGATGTGACTCAGGATTGAGAAGTAAGTGATAATTGTTTTTTTTAAGGAGAGAATTCTAGAACTTTTTACACTTAGACACGAGTCAAAGCCGTCTGTAGCCTATACTAATAAAAGGAAGGGCAATAAGTAATCACCAACTCACGCGGTGCTCATCTTCAGTAGTCTCCTACTTTCCCTTCGTTCCCACATCTTATCTGACCTGTTGCTGTCCACCCTCATTATATTTTACCTAATAGTGCAACTGCGTGGCTTTCCCACTGCTGAACCTTTCCGTTAGATGGTCTTCATCTCCCCTGCGACGGTCCGTATAGTCCAAATTGTAAAATAAAAAGAAAAAAAAAAGTTATTTAATCCTGGTAGGGAGATGTAGAAAGCTAAGGAGGAATAGCATTGATAGTTGCAAAAGTGTCTCAAGATTTGTTAAAGTATAAAAGTTGGTTGAAAGATCAAGCTTATTTTGGACGGTATGAAAGAGAGGCTGTGCTAGGTGATTTGATTGCAATGATAGTTGAGAGAAAAAAATCGGGCTGTTATTGGTAAAAGTTTTTGCGGTAAAACTGAAATGGTTTTTAGGAAATGTCTACTGTGGTGCATGACTGCTGGAAATATTTTGTTTGCCAAATGATAATTTATAAGTATAAGTCGGAAAGAAAAAGAGATTGAAGCTGTTGAACTGAATTGAGGTTTTAGCGAGCCTTCTATGTAAATGTCTGAGTCAGTGCACTTTACAGAGGTTTTGTGTAATGGATATCTTATTAACTTTTCAGCTGTTTGGTGTGAACTTGATAGTAACCGTTACCTTATTTTCCGGAACCATCTTCTGTTAGGGAACAGATTAATGGCATTCTATCTTATTTTTTTTCCTTTATTTATTTATTTTTTGAGGTCTTGATATTTTATATATGAAAGATTTATTTTCCTGTTTTTATTCTTTTTTAAATATTATCTTTTAATTGTTCATTACTTCTCCTGTAGTGTAATTATTTCCTTATTTCCTTTTTCTCACTGGACTATTATTTTTCCCTGTTGGAATCATTGGGCCTATACCATCCTGATTTTCCAACAAGGGCAGTAGCATAGCTAGTAATAGTATAATAATAACACACACACACACACACACACACATATATATATATATATATATATATATATATATATATATATATATATATATATATATATATATATGCTTGTGTATGCGCATGTATTTTTAACGGAAGCGCACACACACCATGAAATGAGATTAAGCAATTGGCCGTTGATATCGTTTCGCTTTACTATTCAGCTTCTTTATCTGTTCTGGTAATTGAATCCAGATTCGTTCATAATTCATACTGAACATGAAGCAATAATCCGAGTAGCCTGGTCTCATAAATTATTTCGAAAGTTAAATTGGATACAGCAAGTATACTCATAGGAAGTGGAAATTTGTATATGTAGTGCTCACGGGAATTCGTACTGTACTATGGTGCCCTGAACTAATTAGATTTTGATTTCATTAATACTTGTGTGATCATATTTGGTGGTTAACGTTATTTAAAAGACACCGGAAGACTTAAATGTTTAAAGGCTACTCGTGACTGGCAGAGACAAGGGATGGTGACAATGCCCTAGAGACTGGCCATATATACTTATGTTCAGCGTCCTAGCCCCCTCGCCACCCAAGATAGGACCAGGGAGGATCAGACAGTGGCTGCTGAGGAATCAGCACGTAGACTTATAGGCTCCCCCTAACCCCCATTCTTTGCTCACAAGGTTGGTGAAGTTACAGACACTATAAGAAACTATCGAGCTTTAACGGGACTCGAATCAGAGTCCGTCTGAATGCCAGCCAGGTACTTTTCCAATAATCCACCACAATTAGGCATGATTTTAAGGATATATATTTTCAAAGAAAAGTAAGGGAAGAGTTTATTTAGGGCGTTAAAAGTACTGTCTGTTAGTTTAGTTTCATATTCAGTAAATGTAAGTTTATAACCACTAGAAGTAAATTTACCTCAGTACAGAAGGTATTCTTGCAGTGTTGAAATATAAAATGCGATTATTTTTGTCTCGATTTCGGATAAATTGTAGATGAAATGTAAGTACTTAGAAATTTTATTGTTGTGTATCTTGGAAATAAGGCCAAGGTTGTCTTCCGTAGTCCTATTACAAGGAACGTAATTGAGAAACAATGATGCATTTTTATCACAGGATTTGTCTAACAAGAACGGTTTCGGTATCTTGCAACATCTTGGTCCCAAATTAATTATCTTAGCAAATATGATTCGTCCTTTTTGTCTAGAAACAATAATGGCGCCCAAGTGATTAATTGCATGATATGATTTTTGTAAACAATGTAGGTTAATTCGACTATTATTTATAGGAATAAATCAGTCAATTATTGATAACGTGTTCTTAAGTCTGGCACAAGATGCTAGTGTGTGGCGTTTTGAAATCATATCTATTAGCTTTTTCTAACAATCTCTTTTTTCCACTTACTTCGGTACGTCAAAGTGTGTTGCTGTGGCGTTAAAGGGATTGATTGATAGCAAAGAGCAAGGTAGGCAGCTTCAAGCCAGCACTAGTCCTTTCACAGGCCTGCTCATAATGTGATGATAAAGCGATGTTTCTAGATATAGGCCTAGCTTGGATCTCCTAACTCGTACTCGCCAATAGAAACAAATCTAAGAGGATAACTAGCATCGCTTCGTAGTGTTTATAGTTCTTACTTTGTGGAAAACAGTGGAAGGAAAATTTCAAACCATGTTATTTTGACACACGGGAGAAAGGTCGTAAGTAAAACTATTTTTCATCAAGCAATTTTTCAAAGTTAGTAAATTTTGTGTAAAGACTCGTCTTTACACAAATTTTGTTTTGTTTCGTCTTCAAGGACTTCTTCGTGAACGTTATAATTTTTTTACCCTTCAGCTGATAATAGCATACGAGAGTAAAAGTTTTAATTTTTGGCGTTTAAATTTTTTTTTTTTTTTCAATCTCGATAGTTACTGTTGATAAACATCTTGAAAAGAAAACTTCTGCTTCTGGATATTTTCTAATAAGTTTGCTCAGGTAATTCTGTTTATTATTGCTTTTAATTTCGACTCATATAAATAGGTAGATTTAATAGTAATGAAGCGTGCAGATTTTGTATACAATAAATAGAAGTACAATTATAATGAGGGCATAAGCTGCATCTTGAAAAGGAATCTTGGTACTTTATCTAATTTTATTTGTAAACTTAAAACAATATAAGAATATAAATTCTATATTGCAAGATGTAGGTCTCTGTGAAAACAACTCTCCTTTGTTAGTATTAATATATCGAGAAATGGTAGTTTATTTTATATTCAAATTCTTTAGTGAGATTTGGGTAGATACTGTCAAAGTTTCTTAATACTCCCTCATTGTTGGTTACAGGACCATTTAGAGAGAGAGAGAGAGAGAGAGAGAGAGAGAGAGAGAGAGAGAGAGACGTGAGGGTTATTAAGATACAAAATGTTAACTGTAACATAACTCTACTGAAAATAAAAGAAAAATAACAGATGTGGAAAATTTCAAACAGAAGATAGTGGCAATTTACGAGAGAGAGAGAGAGAGAGAGAGAGAGAGAGAGAGAGAGAGAGAGAGAGAGAGAGAGAGAGAGAGATTGTGTTGAAAAAGGGACAAACGCAATGGCGACGAGGATCTGCAGAAGGACTTTTATTAGTTGCTCCTGAGTGGACTGCCTCATCACGGGAGAGTGAGAGAACCTTTTATTTTTACTCCTGTTGAAGGATCCGTCCTAAGTAAATGTTCGCCAGGGGAGGAGGAAATTGTGGAGTGTCTTCGTGAAACTTCGGCACGGCGGTGCCCTTGGAGCAGTCGAGAAAGTAATCTTCACTTATCTAAAAGTTGATTAAGTAGTATAGCCACACATCAGGAACAGATAAGACTCTGCAATGTGGTTATGTTCTCTTTCGCGATTTGTTGAAATTCTTTCTGTGAATCAAAGTGATATTGGTAATAACAAGACCAATTAGAGATTTCAGAGCTGTGCCAATGGAGATTATCACCATTTAACTCAAGTCTACGGACCAAGCTTTCCCTGTTTCAAATGTTGACCGCGAATGAATTGACTGTATAATGATAACAATAACCAGAATCGCAATCTTGATCTGGATCACCTCTAGAATTTAATAGGTTCTTCCAGAGCATGATACCCATCCGTTGTTAAAATTTGGAGAAAACCGGCAAGAGGTTTTGACGTAATCCTGCTCACAGATAAACAAACGGCTAAATTAATAAACGGACGTCGTTTTATAACCTCCTTGGCTGAGGTAATAATGATGATTTATATTTTTAATATTATTATATAGTAGTAAAGTTAGTTTGAAAAATAGTAATTACGGTAAAGTTCGGATGCAGATATACGTATCGTATAAAATACGAGTCAATACATATATATCTGTATTGACCTTGTAAAGTACATAATTATGTAAGATCTCGTTACCGCTGAAGTACCGCGGGACAGAAGTTCGTATGGAAAAAATTTGTGTGAAAGTGTTCATACGCTAAAGTTCGCCTGTCAAAAATGCGTACGTAGAAGTATACATGCTAAAATTGCATATATATATATATATATATATATATATATATATATATATATATATATGCATATATATATATATATATATATATGTATATATATATATATATATATATATATATATATATATATATATATATATATATATATATATATATATATATAGACATTATACCCTTTTCTGAGTGTGGATGCCTTAACGTGGTGAGAGGGTTTGTGTATCACCATGATCAACAAAGCTATGCTAGTCGGGGCCACTCATACTAGGTTGGTTTGCTGTGAGCGATCAGATGAAAATCTTGCACCATCACCAATCCGCAGTGGCCGGCGGGGTGATGAAAACTAGTCAAATCCAAGACTTGAATTGACAGGTCTGAGACCTTTGTTTTGCTGTTGACTAGAAACGGCGGCATTTATTGTTGTGCATATATATATATATATATATATATATATATACACACACATAAATATATATGTATATATATATATATATATATATATGTGTGTGTGTGTATATATATATATATGTATATATACATATAGATATTTATGTATACATATATATATATATATATGTATATATATATATATATATATATATATATATATATATATACATATATATATATATATACATATATATATATATATATATATATATAGAGAGAGAGAGAGAGAGAGAGAGAGAGAGAGAGAGAGAGAGAGAGAGAGAGAGAGAGAAGTTCTTAGAGTGCTTGCCACATCATTTATCATTGTATTCCTTTCAATATTGCTTCTCTTTCCTCTGCCAAAGACTCGATTCAAACTTGACAAGTTGGAATCTTGCTTAGTCTTGAGAGATGGCTTGGAATTCAGAGCTTCTTCTTTTACTGTTACAACTGCAGGGGTTACTAGTCACAATTCTGTTTTGAACATCTGTGTTTCTGCTGACTTAATATAATATACAGAAAACCTCCGCCGAGTCCCTTGTTAGTTTATTAGAATTTATTCTAATTCATCATTGATCTTTATTTATATGCTTACAAACTCATAAGATAAGATATAATTGTTTTAAATGTTTATATGGAAATGCTGAATATGAGTCAATATTGACATGCTTGTCTTTGCTAATTGTTATTAACATTTTTGATAACTTAATTCCATTTAACAAATGACATTCTTTAATATTTTTTTTTAGGTGTCAATATTAAGAAATATGTTTAAATCACTTATTTCATTATGGGTTTGATCTTTGAAAGGAATCAAGTTTTTATTCAAAATCCTGTTTTACTTCTCCAAGTTTCATCAATTTACGTTTCAAATTGTATAATCAAAAGAAATAGGAACTAGAATGGCTTTATTGTGAAATTATCGAACGACATGAAAAAGGAAAATGACAGACATGATGTAGTCCAAAAAATTTGAGTCAGCTGAACCCTCGAGATTAATTAAACTTGAGAGACCAGGAAAGAGTTAAGGAAGGTAAAAGGAAAATATTTTGGACATAATGAAGACGAATAAATTGGGCTTTATTAAAAGAAAGACAATGGCTTTGTGACAAGAGAGAAAGAAATTAGAATATTTTACATACTTCATACGAACTTTGGCATACGTATTTTTTTCACACGAACTTTATCCCTTACGAATATTCACGCACGAACAGTTGCGTACGTACATTTACATACGAACTTTTTCCATACGAAATTTTATGTTTAGGGTACAGACATTTTTTTTAACGAGAATTTAACCTTACGGTTTTTCCCCATTACGATTAGTTTCCATTACAAACTTTTGATATGACAAACTTTATACCCTCCATACTTTATCCTGATGTACTGTACTTTAGGCAAACTAGCTTTATCCCACAAATTATTGCCATACGAAGTTCTTCCATACGAATTTCCGTCCGGAACCTCTTCAGCATTACTTAAATGGATGTTACATAAATATTATAGAGAATATTAGATTAGAAGTAAGGAATATATAACGTTATGAAATATTATTTGTGAGAAAATTAGATAGTACTGATAATCATAAGATATTCAAAACTGCATTTAATTATGTACGAAAACCCAACAACAGAAAGTAAAATGTAATATTTCCTTAAGTGCACCCACGAAGATAAGACGAAAAAGAAAAAAAACTATCTAATTCAATATTCTTTGATTTACGGAAATGCTATCACACAGTTTGCTACGGGTAGGCCTACTACCCTTACCCAAGGTATAGTCAATGGACCTAGATCTTACCCATCTTTTCGCATGCCTACCGGGTGTGGTGCTTTACACTATACAGTATGTGTATGCCAACTATTCAAATAAAATTTCTTTTTGAATTTTTTTAGACTAGAGCTAATGCCTTTTGTACCTTTATTATTATTATTATCATTATTATTATTATTATTACTAGCTAAGCTACAACACTAGTTGGAAGAGTATGATGCTATAAGTACAAGGGTTCCAACAGAGAAAAAGAGCACAGTCAGGAAAGAAAATGGGAAAATAGGTAGAATAGCGTACCCTCAAGTAAGAGAACTCTAACCTAAGACTGGAAGACAATGGTTACACAGACTATGGCACTACAAATGACTAGAGAATAGCTTGATTTTGAAGAGCCCTCCTACACGAACTGCTTACCGTAGCTAAAGAGTTAATGATCGATATATATTGAAAATGGTGATAATCTTGTGAAGATGACAAATTTTTGCTTTTAAGCGGCATTATAATGAAGATTGGCAGGCTTCCTGAGAAACATGGCAGGATGTTAATCATAGGTTGGGATTAGTTACTTGTAACGAGAGAGAGAGAGAGAGAGAGAGAGAGAGAGAGAGAGAGAGAGAGAGAGAGAGAGAGAGAGGCGCAGTTCACGTTTCTGCTTAGAGTTATGTCTCAATTCTCAGGTCGAAGAAAAATGTCTCACGCCTTCCAGAATTTATCGCTTTTTAGCTCACAGAGGATTTCCAGTCTAGTTCCTTGTGAAATAAGTACATTACACCAATATATCGTTGTTATCAAAAGTTGAAACGACGTTAAAGTTTTTTTTTCTCATCTGATCGCATATAAGCATTGAATATTTAGTAGTAATGAATGTTTTACTAGTGGGATTTGCAAATGCATGGAATTTTGTATGCTGAAACAGGAAGCTTTAGAGCATTTTTTTTGCAGAATTAACTCCTTTAGAATATTCTATACTTTGCGGGCAGTATTAAGTAACAGCGGATACGGTTATACGGTAGAGAAATCCTGTAATTATTATTATCAAAATAGTAAAAGGCATTGCAAATGTCGACGCAATGCTGATTATATATATATATATATATATATATATATATATATATATATATATATATATATATATATATATATCTATCTATCTATATATATATATATATATATATATATATATATATATATATATATATATATATATATATATATATAATTACACGTGTTGTTATATTATAGATATAAATACTAAATATTCAATCATCAATATAAAACATATCGACACTGGGACGATCAATTATTTTATCAACAAATAAACAAGTTCTTAAACAATAACATGCAAGCCGAGACGCACAAACAGAGAGCCCCTAAGTATGTCATATGCACCATTAATTACTGAGTTGTTGTATACTCCTGGATGTGCCCAGTGCAGTCAACCAGAGAAGCGCTGAGATACAACTAATGGCCGGCAAACAGGCTGAGCTACCAAGTCGATATCGGACCATGTTCGCTAATATTATTCGGTGTTGTTCAAGCGTGTTGTTTAGCGTAGTATGGCAAGTTGTGTCTTATTGTTCACAGGAAATTGTGTTTGTTGCAAAAATGTTTTTTGCAATTTGTGTGTATTGTATCAGATTTTGCTGATTTTTTAAGCATCTAAGTTGGATTTTTGTGTTGTGCAAGGGAATTGTCAGATAACTATATTAAAGGTAATTAGAAATAAGTTATTTATTATTGTTCAATGCAATTGTATTGATTGCAAAAACATTTGCAGCAATTTGGATGAATTATTTCATAATTTGCTAGATTTTAGATAGATGAATTGTTTGTTGTATGCAAGAAAATTATCAGTTAAATTATTTCAAAGGTATTTGAAAATAATCAATATGAGGAATACAGTAGGATTTTATGAGAGAAAATAGATTATTAAGATCTCAGGCATTCATTCGAAATAATTAGATTTTCAGCTGAATTTTTTCTTTTGTTTCGGACATAGTTCTGATGAAGAAGACAGTGTGCATGCTAATCATGAGTTCAGGATTTGATCTGTAAGCTATGAGATTTTTGTTGTGGCAATAGAGTAATTCCATTTATGCAATTTCTCGGAAAATTAGTTGCCAGTATTTAGACGAAGTCATTTGTTGAAAATACGATAAATTATAGGTACAATTTCATAAACAAATTCACTACCAAAGTATAGGCAAAATGCTTTAGTAGATTTTACAAATCCATGTAATTATAGTAGTTTATATTTACAATTAATCATTTTTCCACAGAAAAATGTTTGGAGCAGATTATAAAAAAAAAAAAATTACTGTTTATGATTTCAGCCACATTCATTTGTAGAAGTTCAAGCAAGTTGAAACTAAGAATTCACATTTTTTTTTTCCTAAAAGTGCAAAAAGAAAAAAAAAGAAGTTTGGTATATTAGTGATAATTTTTTTGTAAAGCATCTGGTGAAATGAAAAAGTATTTGCCAAGGAGTAATTTGCAGGAGTTCAAATTGAAATTAGTTGTATGATTGGATGACTTATCCGTTAGAGTTAAAAAAATATTTGCAGGAGGTTAGACAAACATTATTTGATGAAAACTATGAATATTTTAGAGGAATGTGGACAAAATGTTTAAAGGATTCTAGAGATGAAACATTTAAAGGATTCCAGAGAAGAATTACTTGAAGGAATTCAGACATTATTTATTTTAATAATTACATAGAAGAATAATTTACACGAATTAAGATAGAAGTTATTTGTTTGGACAGAAATCATTTGAAAAAATTCAGAGATGAATTATTTATTTTTTTGTATTTACTTACATTCACTGATGTCCCACTTTTTATTTTACGGAGTCTCCTATTTCTCGCCCATTTAAGGTTACCCACTTCACATACAAGTACCATAGTTTCACCCTTTTTTCGTTCGTTCTTATTAACCATAGAACCATAGTTCATGGGGCGTAGATCCAATGCAAAAGGGGGCTCAAGATCAAATTTGGAATAATGACACGTCATCACATCTTAATTTAGAAATCATTACGAGTGGACATAAACCAACCTCTGGTTGTGGTACCCATATGGAAACGTCCCTGCCTGACGATATGCGGGACTGGGGTTCGAGACCCGCTTAAGCTTGATAGTTTTTTGTAGAGTTTGCAACCCCACCATCTTTGTGAGCTGGGGGAGCCTATAGGTCTTCCTGCTGAGTCACCAGCAGCCCTTGTTTGACTCTCCTTGGTCCTAGCGTGGGTGGAGAAGGAGATTGGGCCCTGATCCTATGTATATATGGTCAGTCTCTGGGGCATTGTCACTGTCCCTTGCCTCTGCCATTCATGAGCAGCCTTTAAAAAGTTTATTTGCGATAGATATTAGTTCAGACAAAAATAATATGAAAGAATTTAGGAACGAATTATTTGCACCAATTGAGATAAATATGATTTACACAGTAAAAATTATTAATGAAGGATTCCAAAAACGAATTATTTGTTAGAATTCAAACAAAAAATATTTGTAGGAGCGACGAAGCGCCGTGACCCCTGGCTGGCTACGTCACATCAAAAGCATATGTTGTGCTCCACGGCGTTCGAACGACTCCCTTTTGAAATCTATTAACCCGTTAACTGATAACGTTCGAGGAACCACTCATGCAGCTGGCACTCACTCTCACTCTCACTCTCTATCCTCTCCTACTGGAACTTTGAGGCATTTTACTGTTATTATTTTTGGGATGATTTCTGTGAATATTGTGATGATATTACAGCCAGGTTCGTTTTATTTTTCTGTTCTTTATTAAGGGGTAGAGTCTCATACATTGACCGCGCTTGTTCTTGCGCACCACACACACGTATATGTAATTATTATCATTACTAGCCAAGCTACAACCCTAGTTGGAAAAGCAAGAGGCTATAAGCCTAAGGGCTCCAATAGGGTAAAAATAGCCCTGTGAGGAAAGGAAACAAGGTAATGAATAAACGATATAAGAAGAACTGAAAATTAAAATAAAATATTTAAAAAACATTAACAACATTAAAACAGATAATTCATATAAAGACTATTGTACCAACCGTGTGTCACACAATTGTACATAATTTCTTTTGTATATAATATGCTTGTATCTTCGCTCTTCCCTCGCACTCACACGAACATGAAAATTCATGTCTGCTGTTTTGCTCTGAACATTGTCTGTCTCTCGAACATGTTATGTCCTGTTGCCTTGAGGTTTTGTATATAAAGAAGAGTGTTCCTTAATATATAACTCAGTCCTTTCCAATCTGCCTTTGAGTTCACAACTCCTCTCTCGGCACCGTCACATTGGTGACCCCGGAGTGACTCGCTCCTCCCGCCTCCCCCCCCCCCTCCACCTCTCACCGTTACTATGACGCCGTCAACGCATACCTTCTGCAGCAGTACTCGCCGTCGCCAGCCGCCCGTATAGCAACGCCTTTTCAGCTCTCTCAACAACCGTTGAGGGACCAAAGGGCTTCGCTCCGTCGGGAAAGGACCAGTATCACTCGCCTGCAACCTGCCGCAGACAGCTCTCCTCGTGAAGTGAACTTACTTCGTGCCCTTATGGACAGCCACTTCATGACCTTCAAAACCTCCATCAACGCCTCCACTCGTGACGAAGAGGACACCTATTCAACTTCAACCGAAGCTGACGTGAATGCTATAGGACAGACACGCCTATGAATGCCGTAGGACATACACGCCTATGAACGCCGTAGGCCTATGAATGCCGTAGGATATACTCGCCTATAAATGCCGTAGGACACACACGCCTATGAATGCCGTAGGACACACACGCCTATGAATGCCGTAGGACACACACGCCTATGAATGCCGTAGGACACACTCGCCTATGAATGCCGTAGGACACGCCTATGAATGCCATAGGACACACACGCCTATGAATGTCGTAGAACACACTCGCCTACCCCGTGACGAGCCGGAGCGGCAACAGCCACCCATCATCCACCACTCGCTCGCACCCCAAACATCGACTTCTACAGCCACTCACTGTCGCTAATCGGCGCAGTTGTTACTACTACCTCTCCAGATTCAGGGAACCTATTTAACATGTTCAGTTTGTCATTTTTAGAGGGGGAACCATGTACCAACCGTGTGTCACACAATTGTACATAATTCCTTTTGTATATAATATGCTTGTATCTTCGCTCTTCCCTCGCACTCAAACGAACATGAAAATTCATGTCTGCTGTTTTGCTCTGAACATTGTCTGTCTCTCGAACATGTTATGTCCTGTTGCCTTGAGGTTTTGTATATAAAGAAGAGTGGTCCCTAATATATAACTCAGTTGATTGCATCCTGCCTTTGAGTTCACAACTCCTCTCTCGGCCCGTCACACTATAAAAAAGACTTATGTCAGCCTGTTCAACATAAAAAAAAATTGCCGCAAGTTTGAACGTTTGAAGTTCTACTGATTTAACTACCCGATTAGGAAGATCATTCCACAACTTGGTCACAGCTGGAACAAAACTTCAAGAATACTGTGTAGTATTGAACCTCATGATGGAGAAGGCCTAACTATCAGAATTAACTGCATGCCTAGCATTACAAACAGTATGGAACTGCCCAGGAAGATCTGAATGTAAAGGATGGTCAGAATTATGAAAAATCTTATGCAACATGCATAATGAACTAATTAAATGGCGGTACCAAAGATTAATATCTAGATCAGGAATAAGAAAATTAATAGACCGTAAGATTCTGTCCTACAAATTAAGATGAGACTCAGCAGCTGAACACCAGACAGGAGAACAATACTTTACAAGGTAGAATAAACACCAGACAGGAGAACAATACTTTACAAGGTAGAATAAAAGAATTAAAACACTTCTTCAGAATAGATTGATCATCGAAAATCTTAAAAGACTTTCTCAATAAGCCAATTTTTTGTACAATTGAAGAAGGTAGAGACCTAATGTGTTTCTCAAAAGTGAATTTCCTGTCGAGAAATACGCCTAAATTTCTAAAAGAGCTACACAAAGTTAAAGAAACATTATCAATGCTGAGATCCGGATGTTGAAGAGCCACTGTCCTTAACCTACTTACAATCATACTTTAAGTTTTGTTGTGATTCAACTAAATACCCCACAATTTACATCATGCACTAATTTAAGCTAGATCTCTATCTAGTGATTCAACAACCCCAGATCTACTCTCAGGAGAAGGAATTGATGCAAAGAGAGTCGCATCATCTGCATATGCAATGAGCTTGTTTTCTAGGCCAAACCACATGTCATGTGTATATAGTATGAAAAATAATGGGCCATGAACATTACCCTGTGGAACACCAGATATCACATTCCTATATTCACTATGGTGCCCATCAACAACAACTCTTTGAGATCTATTACTTAAGAATTCAATAGTAATGCTAAGGAACGACCCACCCACTCCTAACTGTTTGAGTTTGAAAACAAGGGGCTCATGATTAACACAGTCAAAGGCAGCACTAAAATCAAGGCCAATCAAACGAAACTCCTGACCACAATTAAGGGATTTATGTATAGCATTGGAGATTGTAAAAAGGGCATCACATGCTTCAAGGCCTTTTCGAAAATCATATTGCAAACTAGGGAATAGATGATTACCTTCAGCAATCCTATTAAGACGTTTTGCCAAAAGACGTTCAAAAACTTTAGATTGTACGGGAGTTATGGTAATGGGTGGAAGTCAGTTGAACTTGAGCTATCAAAAACACATTTGCATAGTAGAGTAACATTACCAATTCTCCAACAAGTGCTAAAAGCTCCTGTTCTTGCTAACTTGCGCAGAATAACAGATAACTTTGGAGCTAAGAAATCTGCAGTATTTATAAAACAAACAAAGGAAAAATGCCATTTGGATGTACACCTCCACAAACATCAAAGTCCATCAACAGAGCTGTAATTTTCCGAGATCGAAATGCTATAGTAGTTATTTTAGCTACTCTGCTTACTGTCAAACACATCAATCAAAAGGGTTGCCTTTTCCTTTGGACAGTGAGTGATTAAGCGATCTGATTTAAGTAAAGGAGGAACTGTTGTATTTTCACCAAAGAGTGCAGATTTAAGGGTAGTCCACCACATATGTTCGTGGGTTGTACCAGAAAGCGTTTCTTTTATTGTTAAGTTGTATTCCTTTTGAGTTGAAGCATAAACTTTCTGAGCAAAAGCTCCAGGCTAAGTATAGTTATTTAAAGTCAAATCTGATTTGTTACCCTTCCAAAGATGATAGGCCTCCTGCTTCTCCAAATAAGCACATCTACAGTCATCATTGAACCATGGTATCAACTATGTTGAGTATATTTTCATTCAAAGGGACAACAGGATCAACACTACTATACAATTGTGACCAATTCAAGCCCAGAGCATCATGCAAAATTGCATTCCAGTCTGCTGGAGATTTCATACAAATCTCACATGAGTAGGATACATTCGGGATAGGCTGCTCAGTCTTCACTACTAATGAAATAAAGGCATGGTCGACTGTCCCGACTGGAGAACCAACCTTACTGTTATAACGCTAGGGGAGTCAGTGTGTACGAGGTCCAAGCAGTTACCAGACCTGTGAGTAGCTTCACTTATGATTTTCTCACAGCCTGATTCAAAAGGGGTACGTAGAGATGGTAAAAGAAACAGGGGAATGAACAGAAGATGATGGATTGATGCCAAAGAAAATTTGCTTGCAAAGACTGGCATTGAAAGACCATAAACAGACAGGTGCGGAAGGACATGTCTGAGGCCTTTGTCCTGCAGTGGACTGCTTACAGCGTGTATATTTATACATATATATATATATATATATATATATATATATATATATATATATATATATAAGATAAAGTTATATGGTGTGAACTGTTAAATTGGCATGGATGGGTAACATTTTTTCATATGTGGAAAAATAGTTCTGAACAATCTCAGTTCATTTGAGAGAGAGAGAGAGAGAGAGAGAGAGAGAGAGAGAGAGAGAGAGAGAGAGAGAGAGAGAGAGAGAGAGAGAGAGAGAGTAGGTCAGTCAATGTAACGACCGTCAATAAATCCAAGGAAGCTTTAAAAGTAAAAAATATAAAAAAGAGAGAGTAAACTAAAGAAAAACAGGATCGGTAAATCTAGTCTGCAAGACGAATGATGGTATGTGCCACCAACACAGAAGACGACTGAGAGAAATTCCAAAAGAAAAATACAAACAATTTAAATTTCTTCAGTGGAAAGACATATGTTGAGTCCCTTTAACAAACAAAGCAAAATGCGTGTAAAGAAAGGACAAAGCAACATGAATTTTCTAAGACAAAATAACTATGATTCCTGTCAACATTAGTAAGATGGGCCTCGTATTGGTTAATAGAGAGACAGGATATGCATCTGGAAGCAAAGCTGCCAGGGTGATAGGAATTTTGAATAAATACCAATTCCCTATGTAAAGCTATCACAAACATTTATACGCCATTCCTTTGACATTTGAATTGTCGAAGTCACTGCATTTTACTTATTTTTATTTCTTGTATGTGTAATTTCAACATATGTTGTATTTTAAGTTGAAACAATTTAGATCTTGTTTTATCTAAGTGTGGGATAACAAAAAATGAAAATATCTTGATATAGAAATACAGAGAATTACAAGAAATATTTTCCATATTGATAAGTGTATAAGAATAATGGAAAACGAGTAGACAGACGCTTCAGTTTCAACTGACATGAAACATCCCAAGAGCGCATCCATCCAGAGCTACAGACAAGCAAAAACCCAAGAGCGCAATTTTCTATTCTGCTGAAACGAAGAGACCCAAGTGTGCATATTCTAGTACAGCTGTCATGGGAAATTGCCTACGTACAATGTTCAGCACTTGAGGGAAACACAAGAGTGGTGAACACGAAATATTTAACCCGATGATGCAACTCTTGACAAATAGATATTATCAAGTTATAGTTCCAGAAATATTTGTATCTTTTATAAATATGGTGTAATCTAAAAGAAATATTATTCTAAATTATTTCTTATCTTACTTAGCATTTTCACAGATTTGCAGATGAGAAGGTGAGAAAAAAAATGAGAAGAGAAACCAGGTAACTGAGAAGGTGAGAAAGACCGATAGGAACACGTTCTTTTAGTAAGAAGTTAATTCAGAGAAACTTTGATAATGAACAAATGAATATCAGAATAAGTGACGCGGTCCAATTAAGAAGGGGTTATTACCACTGTCATGTATTTCATTAAAATTTATAAATTGCAGTAAAAATAAACATACATGGAGCCTCTTAATCTATTATGAATTCGTTAACACCCTAGACCTAGGGCTATCCCTTGAAGATGAGCCTCTGTTGAGAGGGTTGACACTAGTCTTGTTTCATTTCTAATATTTTACTTATTTCCCATCTATGGTTTTGTTTATTCTTTATTTCTATCACAATGGACTTCTTTCCTGATGAGGTCCTTGGGCTTCTGGTATTTGGTTTTCCAACTAGGGTTGCAGCTTGGATAATACTTATAACAATAATAGACTGAATTTCAAAAAGACCGAGCCTCTATTCATTGTGGACGAGTAGCGCCACCACCCCTTACAAGAGGTGAACCCTCATCCCCGGCCTGAGCATATTATAATGAAATTTTCTTTGACTGTATATCATATACAGTTAGTGTTATTTGATTTTTCATTGTTGAGAAATTATTTTTTATTTCTATTTATTCTTTGAAAATGTGAACGTTGAATAGGTGAACAATTTCTCTGTTTTAATCAAACAAAAAACTAGCTGATTATTCAATTGTTCAGTCTCTAGTGGAGTTGGTGATTGATCTCTACTTAATTTTACGCTGAAATTATGCATCATGAGTATTCCTTTGTGGGGTAATTAATTGAAAGTCTGCAGATGCTTCAAGATAAGTCAACAATAAAGAGTAGAGAAATATTACAAAGAAAACGCAAAAAAATAACCGAGGAGAACGCTTACGGGGTTGGTTAAGAATAGGGTTGGGAGGGATGTTTCTCACGAATGCCATGCGGAATGATCAGCAGCAGCATTGGTCAATCGTCTCGACCGGCAACCAATCGTAGACAGTGTTACTTCTGATGTGTCAGTTATTTTTGTGTATTAATGTCTTGTCGGTAGATTAAATTATGTATTTTTTGTATCTGATGGTAGCCTAACAGTTCAAGAATAAGTGCAGATGGATAAAAAGACGACAGTGTTTTAAAATCGGTCTATATTTTGAATTTACATTTCCCAAGACATTGATGTTACTGGAATTTCAAGGTTAGGCCTTTGGTTTCATTGAGAATTTGAAAAAGTGTTTTATGAGGTAAGAGAAATATCAAATAAAGATGTATATTATGCCGATGAAAGTGAATATTTCGTGGGTTTTAAAATTTACTTTGTTTGTCTAATGGAATTAAGTTTGCAGATTTTTGTTTGACTTGAATGAAGTGATTTTTAGCTCAAAGCAGTGGTTCCCAAAAGCTTTGTGGGAGTGTTTATAGTTATTTTGGACGGGCGTAAACTTGAGATGCCAAATCGACTTTCTTTATGTGAAAATTGTTGTTCATCTTACTCAAAAATAGCAAAGAGACTATGTTTTAGGGTAAGCTAAAAATTATCGCTGCTAAAGGAATTGGTTGGTCACCCCCCCCCCCCCCGATTATTAAGTAGATAAGGATAAAGCTCCTAGGTTAGGTTAGGTGGTGTGGTGACTTTAGGTTAGGTAGTGTTCTTGTGTTTGTTTTCCCTTTTAGCGTGTGGTTTTTCATTCATAACTTTAGGAATCTTAAAAGCTCTAAATTCATTTAAATATGGATTTCACCCAATTATTTGTATCAGAACGGTTCAAAGTACATATGAATATACCAGGAACACTTCTTCATTTCTTCATTAGGAACATTGTGCTATAGTAAATGTTTATTCATATTTTAATTACAGACCTGGTCTATCCAAACCAACTACAAAGGCTCCTCTTCTCTCCAACGTACATTAATCAACATGATGTGAATCATCATACCTAAATGTTCAACCTACTGCTACATAGGCTCTGTACAGGTAAGAGTAATGGATGAACATTAATACATTTAAATTTGTATAATTGCTGAAAATATATTTCAAAAATATTCTGGGATTAACTGAAGCATCGTCTTTTGGGGAAAATAAAGTATCTGACCAAATTATTGTATTGGCTCTAATACAAGAGTATTTTTGTTTTCAATTAGAATAGGCTACATTTGGTCAAAGCTTTTTTCAGAACATTTATTTTGTGAGTTATACGTATATAATTTGTATAATGTTCTAAATTTTCATATTTGACTCTCCACTATACGTATAGTTTCAACAAGCTATATATGTGTTCATATTTATATAAATATGTATTTATGTATGTATATATGTATGTGTATTTAATATGATTATAAATATAGATATTTATATACTGTATATACATGTGAAATGTTTACACACACGTATATATATATATATATATATATATATATATATATATATATATATATATATATATGCATATATGAATATATATACATATATATATATATGAATATATGTATATATATATATATATATATATATATATATATATATATATATATATATATATATATATGTATATATATATATGTATGTATATATATATGTATGTATATATATATGTATGTATATATATATATATATGTATGTATATATATATATATATATATATATATATATATATATATATATATATGTATGTATGTATGTATATATATATATATATATATATATATATATATATATATATATATATATATCTATCCTAATGCATATTATATGCTCATCACGTGTCATATTTCGTGATATCTATACACACATTAGTTTTATATATATATATATATATATATATATATATATATATATATATATATATATATATATTTTTTGGGCTTAGGCCATGTCGTCGTGATGGAAGTACAGTGAACCCTCGCTACTTCGCGGTTCGACCATCGCGGATTCACCACTTCGCGGATTTTTTCCATAACCCATATATATGCAGTAATATATATATATATATGTATGCATGTATTTATGTATATATGTAGGTATGTATATGTGTATACATATAAATATATATATATACACACACACACACACACACATATATATATATATACATATATATATATATATATATATATATATATATATATATATATATATATATATATATCTAAAGTAGGAAGATGTGATGTAGTTCTAAGGGAAAAGTATGGGAAATATGTCTGGGTAATAAGCAAAGCTCTACCTCCAGTTTGTTTCTACATTATGATCAGAGATAAATGTAAACAAAACATTGGTTGCCATTTTTTATCGTGCTTTTTAGCATGTTTAGGAAATGCATGATATAAAATCACCTTTAATATTTGTGCCTGTTTTAGTTTAGGGTACTGTAGTACATGTATTAAGTGTTCTGTACATTAAAGGGTAGTTTGTTAACAGTACTACGTACAAGGGAAGGTTTTAAAAGTCTGAATATACATGCTGAATAAATAGGTAAATATGGTGTCACTACTTCGCGGATTTTCACCTATCGCGGCCGCGACTGGAACCTATCTACTGCGATAAACGAGGGTTCACTGTATCTTCGCAGGTAGCTTCCTAGGTATATTTGACCTACAGTGATATATCCCAGAGAATTTACCAAAGGTCTCCAGAATTCTAACTCCTGGAGTGAATATCCCTTAAAATTTTACGTAGGGATATCGCGTAATATCAGAGGACGTATTCTTGACACGTCTCATGGATATCTACGCCCCCAATAGAGCTTTCACTTCGAGGAGAAAGAGAGGCAAGAATAAGGAGAGTCGTTACAGAGACATCGCTCTCGACGCTCCCTACTGCCCTGCAAATAGTGCGCTAATCCGCCACCGCGAGGCGCCACCGTCATTCTTTCTATCGTAGCTTCGCTTGACCGGTGTTTTCCCTGTTCTCTTGTGCTATTTTGGATTATTTTGGACGCTATGATGTCTTCCCCAGCCTCATCAGCTTCTGGAAAGTTAAGTAATATCTTTATCTTGTGTAAACGCAAGCTCTTGTCAGTAACAAGAGCTGTTGCCAGCCGGATGGCGTCACAGACGCGGTCGTTCTTTTTGTTCATTTAGTTAGCCAGAACGACCCTTTCCTGGCAGTTTTATGCATTAATAACTTTAGCTATTTAGATATTTAGCTAGGGATTCTTATATTATGTCATTGTTGTCGTGGATTTGGCTATTTATGATCGAGCCTCACGAGTGCTAGGCTTCCTAGCCTAGGCACCTACACACTTCATGCATGATATAACCTTCCTGGTAAAGTTTTATTGAAGCACAGGCAATATTTTGCACATTTATGATATTACTTAATTATGCTTTCCTCTTCCAAGATAGTATACAGAGAGTTTCGGTGAATGATTCTCAATGCTCCTAGGCTACTAGCCTAGGGGCTTTAGTATACTTTCATACATGTCCCCATTGTTCTTGTATTGCCTTTTAAGGGGAGACTGACACCTCCTATACCTTTTAAGCTGATACCAATCTCCTAGGAGATTTAAGAGCAATCCCCCTTCCCTGTGATTAGCCTAGGCTATTCTCAGTTTTCTTTGCTGTGATCAGAGTTCTGGCAAAGTTTTACTGAGACGTTCCGTTTTCTTTCTCCTAACCACTGATTCGATTTTGAGTTTAGGACGGGACATCAGAGTATCAGTTTGTGTTAGGCATCTCCCTGTCTTGGTGAAATGATTTCCCATGTCAGGTTAAGCTGGTCTTTCAGGAGGTTAGACCTTCTTAGGCCATACTTTGGGGGTTTTTGTATGAGAATTCCCCCTTCCCTGGCCTAGCAGACAGTCCTGTGCTGGTAGACCCTAGACCGAAGAAAGGATTTCTTCACTGCTTAAGGTCTCTAGTACGAGATTCTGCTCTCCTGTGAGATGGTGTCCTACGGACATCCTCTCCCTTGACTAACCCAACCTGGGGAAATGATTTCTCCTACCTGAGGTTACTTCATGAGACCAGAATCCTTTTAGGTTAGGTAGTGCCTTAGGGCATTACCTTACCTATAGGACACCCACCTCCTCCCCGCTATCTCTTTCGTATTGAATGATCCAACACCCTCCTGGCTGTCGTTCTACATTGACCCTAGGGTTCTTGTAGGACTGGCCTGAGGTTCCCCGTCTGCTCCCGGCGGGTACCCTCATATTCTTTAGTGTTCTTCAGTCCTCCCTTGGACTGCCTTCCATAGCCCTTATGACTGGGATATGGTTGGGTGGAAGCCCGAAATTATTTCCCCCTTCCACTTGAACCCTCATTCTGGATGCAGGCCGGCAAGGCCTTGCCGGCTGAGCCCTTGCCTTCCGCCATCCTTTCTTTCTCTTGTACTTTCATACTGGGCCATGTCCATTGTCTGCCGGTTGGCAGTTGCCCTGCCGCCGCTTGTTGGGAACATAGTTGACCGACAACCCAAAGACATTGGACATTCGGGTACCGACTGCCGACTGCTGAGTTGCCGGCCGGCAGCCGGCCACCCATACCTGGTCATCTGCCGCCGACTGCCGCTGGGTCCCCTTGACGGAAGGATCCTCGGCTGCCGGCCGGCAGAGCCGCCGCCGCCGACAGAGCCGCCGGCAGTTGGCAAAGGCCACTGCCGGCCGGCAGAGCCGCCGCCGCCGGCAGCCAGCGGAGCCGTTGCCGGCGGCGTATCACAATTTTATGAAGACAATAAGTGCCTTCAATAGCCCAGAATAGGGCGGCATGTTCCGGCTTGCCCGGCAGACGCCGGCAGGCCCGGCAGATGCCGGCAGGCCTGACAGATGCCGGCAGGCCTGACAGGACTGGCAACTTGTTACCAAACAGTCAGTGCTGTAGCCCAAAGTTTTTCCAACCTACAAGGTGCTTCATGGGCAGCCTATTGTGAGACCATCACATATAAGAGAGCGATTCTCTCTTCCTTTAATGGTTATGATCCATTATTGTCCTTAATCTCCAATATTGAAACTGGAAGATTGTGTTAAGAGACACTTTATATCAGACGGGGAACCTCAGGCCAGTCCTACAAGAACCCTAGGGTCAATGTAGAACGACGGCCAGGAGGGTGTTGGATCATTTCCCCAGGTTGGGTTAGTCAAGGGAGAGGATGTCCGTAGGACACCATCTCACAGGAGAGCAGAATCTTCCTCTGAAAATTCTTAAGAATTCTACTTTCAATATAGGAGGAGGTCATAGCAATTGGCTGGACAGGAAACACATGTAGGTGTCTTTCCTATTTATAGCTTACCCTATCAGAGCTAATATAATATATATGTATGTTGAAATTTGAGAATTTCACCGAATACTTATAGACTTTGCCTTTCTTTACAGGAGGAGCATCCCGAGTGCGGGAATAGTTTTTGCAGGGTCCGCAGCAGGAACTTCTGCGGCCACGACATGTGCAGGGCCCATGCTCGCTGCGCAGTCACCAAGAGGGCTCTCAAGTATTGGGACCCGCAGGTATGTACCGTTTGTAAAAAACTGGTAAGAGGGGCTTTTGATGACCAAAAGTCCACTGAGTCAAGGGACGCAGCAAGGAAAAGGCTGCGTAAATGCGTCGGGTTTCCAGAAGAATACTTCTGGCCCATACCTTCCTAATGAAAAGATGAGGGCTTGTCTTTTCCCTAGGGCATCTTCGGATGCAGTTATTCCCCAGGCTCAACCTGAGATTCCCCTGGGTCAGATTCCGGTAGAATCTGAAGTTTCGGATGCCTTGGAGAGCATCCAACTAGAAGACAACATGTCAGTTGTCTCAGAGGAGACCGAGAACAATCTCCTAGTGGAGGAGTTGGATCAGGCGGATGACGTTCCACCTGAGACGGAAACTGAGAAAGAGAGCCTATACTAGCTCTAAGGTGCCGGCTCTCGGCAAGAAGCACCCGTCCTTCATTGCTGATCCTAAACGTGCCGTTCCCTTTATGGACAAAGGGCTCAAGGCAGCCTTAAAGGCAGTTGAGGCAGGGAAACCGTGCCCTACACTGGAGGAGTGTAGACCCTTCTCCCTTGCCTTCCCATCAGACGATGCGGACTGGAAGGATGTACACAACACCTTCACAGTCGGGAAGCTGGAGGCAGATATTGCCGGACGACAGTTCGGAGAAGACCTCCCCAAGCTGTCGGACTTTCTCCTGCGTAGGGAACAGGAGACGAAAGAACGCTTAGCCGCTTCCTTGTCTCTGCAGACTGGCCTGGAGAAAATGGCAAGCATCCCGGATACCATGGACATGTACATGGTCTTCGCCAAAGCCCATCTGGCGACAGTAACTAAAGACCTGTAGAACTTTATTAAAGCCCGAAGGGCTTGCAGAGAGTTCATGTTCGCCTCGGCTGTGGTGAGACACGAACCCAGGAAGCTGATAGCTTCTAACATCTGGGGAAAAGACCTCTTCCCAAGTGAAGTGGTCAAAGAGGTCGTGGACAAAGCCGCCACTGAAAATAGAAATCTTCTTTCCAAATGGGGCTTGTCCTCCAGAAGGAAATCTTCAGCTGACGAGGGTCCCCAGCCGAAGAATAGACCAAAACGACCTAAAGTGCCCTCTAGGCCTAAGCAGTAACAACAGCTTCCCGTGGCCACGGTGTCCTAGACGGTGGCACAATCACCCACTACCTTCCAACTGGTGCCCCAAACACTGGCGACTCAGTCACCAGTGTTCACCCCAGTGTTTGAAAGGCAGTTTACGACCTTTCGGCCGAAGTCTCGAGGATCCTTTCGAGGTTCTTCTAGACGCCCCTCCAGAGGTAGGGGCAACAGGGGTGGACGTGGCCAAGGAGGTAAATCATCCTCCCAGCACTCAAAGTGAGATGCTACCGGTAGGAGGGAGACTCTTCTACTTCCGGGATCGTTGGACCTTCGATCCCTGGGCCCACAGCCTAATCAAGAACGGACTAGGGTGGAGTTGGAGCTCAACTCTACCAACCTTCCCTCAATTCTTCCAACACTCTACCCCCATATTGGAAGAATATGTTCAGGAACTCTTGAGCAAAAGAGTTATATGGAAGGTGAAGTCTGTCAGATTCCAAGGAAGGCTATTTTGTATTCCGAAGAAGGACTCGGAAAAGCTCAGAGTAATTCTGGACTTGTCACCACTCAACAAGTTCATAGTGAACTACAAGTTCAAAACGCTGACGCTTCAACAGATCAGGACCCTGTTACCCAAACGGGCATACACAGTCTCCATAGACATGACGGATGCGTACTGGCACGTTCCGATCAGCCGTCAAGTTTCCCCCTACCTGGGATTCAAACTACAAAGAAGACAGTATGTCTTCAGAGCCATGCCCTTTGGACTAAACATAGCTCCATGGGTATTCACCAAGCTTGCAAATGCAGTCATTCATCAACTACGCCTAAAGGGAATCCAGGTGGTAGCCTACCTGGACGACTGGCTGGTGTGGGTAGCATCCGAAGAAGAATGCAGGCAAGCCTCCAAGGAAGTGATCCAGTTCCTGGAACACTTGGGATTCAAGATCAGCTTGGAAAAATCCCAACTGTCTCCAGCTCAGAAGTTAAAGTGGCTGGGCGTCCACTGGAACTTGTAGTCGCACTGCCTTTCCATTCCATCAAAGAAAAGGAAAGAGATAGCAGGATCTGTCAGAAGCCTTCTTCGGTCCGCAAGGATATCAAGAAGAGAACAGGAGAGTGTGTTGGGGGCTCTCCAGTTCGCCTCAGTGACAGATCCAGTATTGAGAGCACAATTAAAAGATGCATCAGGAGTCTGGAGAAAATACGCATTAAACGCTCGAAGAGATCTAAAAAGACCGATAGCAAATCGTCTGCGATCCCTACTCAAGCCATGGTCAGAGGCCAAGAACCTAAAGAACAAGGTTCCCTTACAACCACCTCCACCGTCAGTCACCGTTCACACGGATGCCTTGAAAGAAGGGTGGGGAGGTCACTCTCATCATCGGAAAGTCCAAGGAACCTGGTCTCCCCTCTTCAAAGCCTTCCACATCAACTTTCTGGAAGCCATGGCAGTTTTTCTTTCCCTAAAGAAACTGAAACTCCGCTGCTCAATCCACATCCGTCTGGTTCTTGACAGCGAAGTCATAATGAGATGCCTAAATCGACAGGGCTCAAGATCGCCTCACATAAATCAAGTGATACTAGCCATCCTCCGCCTAGTGGAGAAGAAGAGATGGCACTTGTCAGCAGTCCACCTTCAAGGGTTCCGCAATGTGACAGAGGACGCTCTATCCAGGACCAAACCGATTGAGATCGTAATTAACGTAACGAGCTGTTGCCAGCCAGATGGCGTCACAGACGCGGTCGTTCTTTCTGTTCATTTAGTTAGCCAGAACGACCCTTTCCCGGCAGTTTTATGCTTTAATAACTTTAGCTATTTAGATATTTAGCTAGGGATTCTTATATTATGTCATTGTTGTCGTGGATTTGGCTATTTATGATCGAGCCTCACGAGTGCTAGGCTTCCTAGCCTAGGCACCTACACACTTCATGCATGATATAACCTTTCTGGTAAAGTTTTATTGAAGCACAGGCAATATTTTGCACATTTATGATATTACTTAATTATGCTTTCCTCTTCCAAGATAGTATACAGAGAGTTTCGGTGAACGATTCTCAATGCTCCTAGGCTACTAGCCTAGGGGCTTTAGTATACTTTCATACATGTCCCCATTGTTCTTGTATTGCCTTTTAAGGGGAGACTGACACCTCCTATACCTTTTAAGCTGATACCAATCTCCTAGGAGATTTAAGAGCAATCCCCCTTCCCTGTGATTAGCCTAGGCTATTCTCAGTTTTCTTTGCTGTGATCAGAGTTCTGGCAAAGTTTTACTGAGACGTTCCGTTTTCTTTCTCCTAACCACTGAGTCGGTTTTGAGTTTAGGACTGGACATCAGAGTATCAGTTTGTGTTAGGCATATCCCTGTCTTGGTGAAATGATTTCCCATGTCAGGTTATGCTGGTCTTTCAGGGCTAGACCTTCTTAGGCCATACTTTGGGGGTTTTTGTATGAGAATTCCCCCTTCCCTGGCCTAGCAGACAGTCCTGTGCTGGTAGACCCTAGACCGAAGAAAGGATTTCTTCACTGCTTAAGGTCTCTAGTACGAGATTCTGCTCTCCTGTGAGATGGTGTCCTACGGACATCCTCTCCCTTGACTAACCCAACCTGGGGAAATGATTTCTCCTACCTGAGGTTACTTCATGAGACCAGAATCCTTTTAGGTTAGGTAGTGCCTTAGGGCATTACCTTACCTATAGGACACCCACCTCCTCCCCGCTATCTCTTTCGTATTGAATGATCCAACACCCTCCTGGCCGTCGTTCTACATTGACCCTAGGGTTCTTGTAGGACTGGCCTGAGGTTCCCCGTCTGCTGCCGGCGGGTACCCTCATATTCTTTAGTGTTCTTCAGTCCTCCCTTGGACTGCCTTCCATAGCCCTTATGACTGGGATATGGTTGGGTGGAAGCCCGAAATTATTTCCCCCTTCCACTTGAACCCTCATTCTGGATGCAGGCCGGCAAGGCCTTGCCGGCTGAGCCCTTGCCTTCCGCCATCCTTTCTTTCTCTTGTACTTTCATACTGGGCCATGTCCATTGTCTGCCGGTTGGCAGTTGCCCTGCCGCCGCTTGTTGGGAACATAGTTGACCGACAACCCAAAGACATTGGACATTCGGGTACCGACTGCCGACTGCTGAGTTGCCGGCCGGCAGCCGGCCACCCATACCTGGTCATCTGCCGCCGACTGCCGCTGGGTCCCCTTGACGGAAGGATCCTCGGCTGCCGGCCGGCAGAGCCGCCGCCGCCGACAGAGCCGCCGGCAGTTGGCAAAGGCCACTGCCGGCCGGCAGAGCCGCCGCCGCCGGCAGCCAGCGGAGCCGTTGCCGGCGGCGTATCACAATTTTATGAAGACAATAAGTGCCTTCAATAGCCCAGAATAGGGCGGCATGTTCCGGCTTGCCCGGCAGACGCCGGCAGGTCCGGCAGATGCCGGCAGGCCTGACAGGACTGGCAACTTGTTACCAAACAGTCAGTGCTGTAGCCCAAAGTTTTTCCAACCTACAAGGTGCTTCATGGGCAGCTTATTGTGAGACCATCACATATAAGAGAGCGATTCTCTCTTCCTTTAATGGTTATGATCCATTATTGTCCTTAATCTCCAATATTGAAACTGGAAGATTGTGTTAAGAGACACTTTATATCAGACGGGGAACCTCAGGCCAGTCCTACAAGAACCCTAGGGTCAATGTAGAACGACGGCCAGGAGGGTGTTGGATCATTCAATACGAAAGAGATAGCGGGGAGGAGGTGGGTGTCCTAAAGGTAAGGTAATGCCCTAAGGCACTACCTAACCTAAAAGGATTCTGGTCTCATGAAGTAACCTCAGGTAGGAGAAATCATTTCCCCAGGTTGGGTTAGTCAAGGGAGAGGATGTCCGTAGGACACCATCTCACAGGAGAGCAGAATCTTCCTCTGAAAATTCTTAAGAATTCTACTTTCAATATAGGAGGAGGTCATAGCAATTGGCTGGACAGGAAACACATGTAGGTGTCTTTCCTATTTATAGCTTACCCTATCAGAGCTAATATAATATATATGTATGTTGAAATTTGAGAATTTCACCGAATACTTATAGACTTTGCCTTTCTTTACAGGAGGAGCATCCCGAGTGCGGGAATAGTTTTTGCAGGGTCCGCAGTAGGAACTTCTGCGGCCACGACATGTGCAGGGCCCATGCTCGCTGCGCAGTCACCAAGAGGGCTCTCAAGTATTGGGACCCGCAGGTATGTACCGTTTGTAAAAAACTGGTAAGAGGGGCTTTTGATGACCAAAAGTCCACTGAGTCAAGGGACGCAGCAAGGAAAAGGCTGCGTAAATGCGTCGGGTTTCCAGAAGAATACTTCTGGCCCATACCTTCCTAATGAAAAGATGAGGGCTTGTCTTTTCCCTAGGGCATCTTCGGATGCAGTTATTCCCCAGGCTCAACCTGAGATTCCCCTGGGTCAGATTCCGGTAGAATCTGAAGTTTCGGATGCCTTGGAGAGCATCCAACTAGAAGACAACATGTCAGTTGTCTCAGAGGAGACCGAGAACAATCTCCTAGTGGAGGAATTGGATCAGGCGGATGACGTTCCACCTGAGACGGAAACTGAGAAAGAGAGCCTATACTAGCTCTAAGGTGCCGGCTCTCGGCAAGAAGCACCCGTCCTTCATTGCTGATCCTAAACGTGCCGTTCCCTTTATGGACAAAGGGCTCAAGGCAGCCTTAAAGGCAGTTGAGGCAGGGAAACCGTGCCCTACACTGGAGGAGTGTAGACCCTTCTCCCTTGCCTTCCCATCAGACGATGCGGACTGGAAGGATGTACACAACACCTTCACAGTCGGGAAGCTGGAGGCAGATATTGCCGGACGACAGTTCGGAGAAGACCTCCCCAAGCTGTCGGACTTTCTCCTGCGTAGGGAACAGGAGACGAAAGAACGCTTAGCCGCTTCCTTGTCTCTGCAGACTGGCCTGGAGAAAATGGCAAGCATCCCGGATACCATGGACATGTACATGGTCTTCGCCAAAGCCCATCTGGCGACAGTAACTAAAGACCTGTAGAACTTTATTAAAGCCCGAAGGGCTTGCAGAGAGTTCATGTTCGCCTCGGCTGTGGTGAGACACGAACCCAGGAAGCTGATAGCTTCTAACATCTGGGGAAAAGACCTCTTCCCAAGTGAAGTGGTCAAAGAGGTCGTGGACAAAGCCGCCACTGAAAATAGAAATCTTCTTTCCAAATGGGGCTTGTCCTCCAAAAGGAAATCTTCAGCTGACGAGGGTCCCCAGCCGAAGAATAGACCAAAACGACCTAAAGTGCCCTCTAGGCCTAAGCAGTAACAACAGCTTCCCGTGGCCACGGTGTCCTAGACGGTGGCACAATCACCCACTACCTTCCAACTGGTGCCCCAAACACTGGCGACTCAGTCACCAGTGTTCACCCCAGTGTTTGAAAGGCAGTTTACGACCTTTCGGCCGAAGTCTCGAGGATCCTTTCGAGGTTCTTCTAGACGCCCCTCCAGAGGTAGGGGCAACAGGGGTGGACGTGGCCAAGGAGGTAAATCATCCTCCCAGCACTCAAAGTGAGATGCTACCGGTAGGAGGGAGACTCTTCTACTTCCGGGATCGTTGGACCTTCGATCCCTGGGCCCACAGCCTAATCAAGAACGGACTAGGGTGGAGTTGGAGCTCAACTCTACCAACCTTCCCTCAATTCTTCCAACACTCTACCCCCATATTGGAAGAATATGTTCAGGAACTCTTGAGCAAAAGAGTTATATGGAAGGTGAAGTCTGTCAGATTCCAAGGAAGGCTATTTTGTATTCCGAAGAAGGACTCGGAAAAGCTCAGAGTAATTCTGGACTTGTCACCACTCAACAAGTTCATAGTGAACTACAAGTTCAAAACGCTGACGCTTCAACAGATCAGGACCCTGTTACCCAAACGGGCATACACAGTCTCCATAGACATGACGGATGCGTACTGGCACGTTCCGATCAGCCGTCAAGTTTCCCCCTACCTGGGATTCAAACTACAAAGAAGACAGTATGTCTTCAGAGCCATGCCCTTTGGACTAAACATAGCTCCATGGGTATTCACCAAGCTTGCAAATGCAGTCATTCATCAACTACGCCTAAAGGGAATCCAGGTGGTAGCCTACCTGGACGACTGGCTGGTGTGGGTAGCATCCGAAGAAGAATGCAGGCAAGCCTCCAAGGAAGTGATCCAGTTCCTGGAACACTTGGGATTCAAGATCAGCTTGGAAAAATCCCAACTGTCTCCAGCTCAGAAGTTAAAGTGGCTGGGCGTCCACTGGAACTTGTAGTCGCACTGCCTTTCCATTCCATCAAAGAAAAGGAAAGAGATAGCAGGATCTGTCAGAAGCCTTCTTCAGTCCGCAAGGATATCAAGAAGAGAACAGGAGAGTGTGTTGGGGGCTCTCCAGTTCGCCTCAGTGACAGATCCAGTATTGAGAGCACAATTAAAAGATGCATCAGGAGTCTGGAGAAAATACGCATTAAACGCTCGAAGAGATCTAAAAAGACCGATAGCAAATCGTCTGCGATCCCTACTCAAGCCATGGTCAGAGGCCAAGAACCTAAAGAACAAGGTTCCCTTACAACCACCTCCACCGTCAGTCACCGTTCACACGGATGCCTTGAAAGAAGGGTGGGGAGGTCACTCTCATCATCGGAAAGTCCAAGGAACCTGGTCTCCCCTCTTCAAAGCCTTCCACATCAACTTTCTGGAAGCCATGGCAGTTTTTCTTTCCCTAAAGAAACTGAAACTCCGCTGCTCAATCCACATCCGTCTGGTTCTTGACAGCGAAGTCATAATGAGATGCCTAAATCGACAGGGCTCAAGATCGCCTCACATAAATCAAGTGATACTAGCCATCCTCCGCCTAGTGGAGAAGAAGAGATGGCACTTGTCAGCAGTCCACCTTCAAGGGTTCCGCAATGTGACAGAGGACGCTCTATCCAGGACCAAACCGATTGAGATCGTAATTAACGTAACAAGAGCTGTTGCCAGCCAGATGGCGTCACAGACGCGGTCGTTCTTTCTGTTCATTTAGTTAGCCAGAACGACCCTTTCCCGGCAGTTTTATGCTTTAATAACTTTAGCTATTTAGATATTTAGCTAGGGATTCTTATATTATGTCATTGTTGTCGTGGATTTGGCTATTTATGATCGAGCCTCACGAGTGCTAGGCTTCCTAGCCTAGGCACCTACACACTTCATGCATGATATAACCTTTCTGGTAAAGTTTTATTGAAGCACAGGCAATATTTTGCACATTTATGATATTACTTAATTATGCTTTCCTCTTCCAAGATAGTATACAGAGAGTTTCGGTGAACGATTCTCAATGCTCCTAGGCTACTAGCCTAGGGGCTTTAGTATACTTTCATACATGTCCCCATTGTTCTTGTATTGCCTTTTAAGGGGAGACTGACACCTCCTATACCTTTTAAGCTGATACCAATCTCCTAGGAGATTTAAGAGCAATCCCCCTTCCCTGTGATTAGCCTAGGCTATTCTCAGTTTTCTTTGCTGTGATCAGAGTTCTGGCAAAGTTTTACTGAGACGTTCCGTTTTCTTTCTCCTAACCACTGAGTCGGTTTTGAGTTTAGGACTGGACATCAGAGTATCAGTTTGTGTTAGGCATATCCCTGTCTTGGTGAAATGATTTCCCATGTCAGGTTATGCTGGTCTTTCAGGGCTAGACCTTCTTAGGCCATACTTTGGGGGTTTTTGTATGAGAATTCCCCCTTCCCTGGCCTAGCAGACAGTCCTGTGCTGGTAGACCCTAGACCGAAGAAAGGATTTCTTCACTGCTTAAGGTCTCTAGTACGAGATTCTGCTCTCCTGTGAGATGGTGTCCTACGGACATCCTCTCCCTTGACTAACCCAACCTGGGGAAATGATTTCTCCTACCTGAGGTTACTTCATGAGACCAGAATCCTTTTAGGTTAGGTAGTGCCTTAGGGCATTACCTTACCTATAGGACACCCACCTCCTCCCCGCTATCTCTTTCGTATTGAATGATCCAACACCCTCCTGGCCGTCGTTCTACATTGACCCTAGGGTTCTTGTAGGACTGGCCTGAGGTTCCCCGTCTGCTGCCGGCGGGTACCCTCATATTCTTTAGTGTTCTTCAGTCCTCCCTTGGACTGCCTTCCATAGCCCTTATGACTGGGATATGGTTGGGTGGAAGCCCGAAATTATTTCCCCCTTCCACTTGAACCCTCATTCTGGATGCAGGCCGGCAAGGCCTTGCCGGCTGAGCCCTTGCCTTCCGCCATCCTTTCTTTCTCTTGTACTTTCATACTGGGCCATGTCCATTGTCTGCCGGTTGGCAGTTGCCCTGCCGCCGCTTGTTGTGAACATAGTTGACCGACAACCCAAAGACATTGGACATTCGGGTACCGACTGCCGACTGCTGAGTTGCCGGCCGGCAGCCGGCCACCCATACCTGGTCATCTGCCGCCGACTGCCGCTGGGTCCCCTTGACGGAAGGATCCTCGGCTGCCGGCCGGCAGAGCCGCCGGCAGTTGGCAAAGGCCACTGCCGGCCGGCAGAGCCGCCGCCGCCGGCAGCCAGCGGAGCCGTTGCCGGCGGCGTATCACAATTTTATGAAGACAATAAGTGCCTTCAATAGCCCAGAATAGGGCGGCATGTTCCGGCAGACGCCGGCAGGCCCGGCAGATGCCGGCAGGCCTGACAGGACTGGCAACTTGTTACCAAACAGTCAGTGCTGTAGCCCAAAGTTTTTCCAACCTACAAGGTGCTTCATGGGCAGCCTATTGTGAGACCATCACATATAAGAGAGCGATTCTCTCTTCCTTTAATGGTTATGATCCATTATTGTCCTTAATCTCCAATATTGAAACTGGAAGATTGTGTTAAGAGACACTTTATATCAGACGGGGAACCTCAGGCCAGTCCTACAAGAACCCTAGGGTCAATGTAGAACGACGGCCAGGAGGGTGTTGGATCATTCAATACGAAAGAGATAGCGGGGAGGAGGTGGGTGTCCTAAAGGTAAGGTAATGCCCTAAGGCACTACCTAACCTAAAAGGATTCTGGTCTCATGAAGTAACCTCAGGTAGGAGAAATCATTTCCCCAGGTTGGGTTAGTCAAGGGAGAGGATGTCCGTAGGACACCATCTCACAGGAGAGCAGAATCTTCCTCTGAAAATTCTTAAGAATTCTACTTTCAATATAGGAGGAGGTCATAGCAATTGGCTGGACAGGAAACACATGTAGGTGTCTTTCCTATTTATAGCTTACCCTATCAGAGCTAATATAATATATATGTATGTTGAAATTTGAGAATTTCACCGAATACTTATAGACTTTGCCTTTCTTTACAGGAGGAGCATCCCGAGTGCGGGAATAGTTTTTGCAGGGTCCGCAGTAGGAACTTCTGCGGCCACGACATGTGCAGGGCCCATGCTCGCTGCGCAGTCACCAAGAGGGCTCTCAAGTATTGGGACCCGCAGGTATGTACCGTTTGTAAAAAACTGGTAAGAGGGGCTTTTGATGACCAAAAGTCCACTGAGTCAAGGGACGCAGCAAGGAAAAGGCTGCGTAAATGCGTCGGGTTTCCAGAAGAATACTTCTGGCCCATACCTTCCTAATGAAAAGATGAGGGCTTGTCTTTTCCCTAGGGCATCTTCGGATGCAGTTATTCCCCAGGCTCAACCTGAGATTCCCCTGGGTCAGATTCCGGTAGAATCTGAAGTTTCGGATGCCTTGGAGAGCATCCAACTAGAAGACAACATGTCAGTTGTCTCAGAGGAGACCGAGAACAATCTCCTAGTGGAGGAGTTGGATCAGGCGGATGACGTTCCACCTGAGACGGAAACTGAGAAAGAGAGCCTATACTAGCTCTAAGGTGCCGGCTCTCGGCAAGAAGCACCCGTCCTTCATTGCTGATCCTAAACGTGCCGTTCCCTTTATGGACAAAGGGCTCAAGGCAGCCTTAAAGGCAGTTGAGGCAGGGAAACCGTGCCCTACACTGGAGGAGTGTAGACCCTTCTCCCTTGCCTTCCCATCAGACGATGCGGACTGGAAGGATGTACACAACACCTTCACAGTCGGGAAGCTGGAGGCAGATATTGCCGGACGACAGTTCGGAGAAGACCTCCCCAAGCTGTCGGACTTTCTCCTGCGTAGGGAACAGGAGACGAAAGAACGCTTAGCCGCTTCCTTTTCTCTGCAGACTGGCCTGGAGAAAATGGCAAGCATCCCGGATACCATGGACATGTACATGGTCTTCGCCAAAGCCCATCTGGCGACAGTAACTAAAGACCTGTAGAACTTTATTAAAGCCCGAAGGGCTTGCAGAGAGTTCATGTTCGCCTCGGCTGTGGTGAGACACGAACCCAGGAAGCTGATAGCTTCTAACATCTGGGGAAAAGACCTCTTCCCAAGTGAAGTGGTCAAAGAGGTCGTGGACAAAGCCGCCACTGAAAATAGAAATCTTCTTTCCAAATGGGGCTTGTCCTCCAAAAGGAAATCTTCAGCTGACGAGGGTCCCCAGCCGAAGAATAGACCAAAACGACCTAAAGTGCCCTCTAGGCCTAAGCAGTAACAACAGCTTCCCGTGGCCACGGTGTCCTAGACGGTGGCACAATCACCCACTACCTTCCAACTGGTGCCCCAAACACTGGCGACTCAGTCACCAGTGTTCACCCCAGTGTTTGAAAGGCAGTTTACGACCTTTCGGCCGAAGTCTCGAGGATCCTTTCGAGGTTCTTCTAGACGCCCCTCCAGAGGTAGGGGCAACAGGGGTGGACGTGGCCAAGGAGGTAAATCATCCTCCCAGCACTCAAAGTGAGATGCTACCGGTAGGAGGGAGACTCTTCTACTTCCGGGATCGTTGGACCTTCGATCCCTGGGCCCACAGCCTAATCAAGAACGGACTAGGGTGGAGTTGGAGCTCAACTCTACCAACCTTCCCTCAATTCTTCCAACACTCTACCCCCATATTGGAAGAATATGTTCAGGAACTCTTGAGCAAAAGAGTTATATGGAAGGTGAAGTCTGTCAGATTCCAAGGAAGGCTATTTTGTATTCCGAAGAAGGACTCGGAAAAGCTCAGAGTAATTCTGGACTTGTCACCACTCAACAAGTTCATAGTGAACTACAAGTTCAAAACGCTGACGCTTCAACAGATCAGGACCCTGTTACCCAAACGGGCATACACAGTCTCCATAGACATGACGGATGCGTACTGGCACGTTCCGATCAGCCGTCAAGTTTCCCCCTACCTGGGATTCAAACTACAAAGAAGACAGTATGTCTTCAGAGCCATGCCCTTTGGACTAAACATAGCTCCATGGGTATTCACCAAGCTTGCAAATGCAGTCATTCATCAACTACGCCTAAAGGGAATCCAGGTGGTAGCCTACCTGGACGACTGGCTGGTGTGGGTAGCATCCGAAGAAGAATGCAGGCAAGCCTCCAAGGAAGTGATCCAGTTCCTGGAACACTTGGGATTCAAGATCAGCTTGGAAAAATCCCAACTGTCTCCAGCTCAGAAGTTAAAGTGGCTGGGCGTCCACTGGAACTTGTAGTCGCACTGCCTTTCCATTCCATCAAAGAAAAGGAAAGAGATAGCAGGATCTGTCAGAAGCCTTCTTCGGTCCGCAAGGATATCAAGAAGAGAACAGGAGAGTGTGTTGGGGGCTCTCCAGTTCGCCTCAGTGACAGATCCAGTATTGAGAGCACAATTAAAAGATGCATCAGGAGTCTGGAGAAAATACGCATTAAACGCTCGAAGAGATCTAAAAAGACCGATAGCAAATCGTCTGCGATCCCTACTCAAGCCATGGTCAGAGGCCAAGAACCTAAAGAACAAGGTTCCCTTACAACCACCTCCACCGTCAGTCACCGTTCACACGGATGCCTAGAAAGAAGGGTGGGGAGGTCACTCTCATCATCGGAAAGTCCAAGGAACCTGGTCTCCCCTCTTCAAAGCCTTCCACATCAACTTTCTGGAAGCCATGGCAGTTTTTCTTTCCCTAAAGAAACTGAAACTCCGCTGCTCAATCCACATCCGTCTGGTTCTTGACAGCGAAGTCATAATGAGATGCCTAAATCGACAGGGCTCAAGATCGCCTCACATAAATCAAGTGATACTAGCCATCCTCCGCCTAGTGGAGAAGAAGAGATGGCACTTGTCAGCAGTCCACCTTCAAGGGTTCCGCAATGTGACAGAGGACGCTCTATCCAGGACCAAACCGATTGAGATCGTAATTAACGTAACAAGAGCTGTTGCCAGCCAGATGGCGTCACAGACGCGGTCGTTCTTTCTGTTCATTTAGTTAGCCAGAACGACCCTTTCCCGGCAGTTTTATGCTTTAATAACTTTAGCTATTTAGATATTTAGCTAGGGATTCTTATATTATGTCATTGTTGTCGTGGATTTGGCTATTTATGATCGAGCCTCACGAGTGCTAGGCTTCCTAGCCTAGGCACCTACACACTTCATGCATGATATAACCTTTCTGGTAAAGTTTTATTGAAGCACAGGCAATATTTTGCACATTTATGATATTACTTAATTATGCTTTCCTCTTCCAAGATAGTATACAGAGAGTTTCGGTGAACGATTCTCAATGCTCCTAGGCTACTAGCCTAGGGGCTTTAGTATACTTTCATACATGTCCCCATTGTTCTTGTATTGCCTTTTAAGGGGAGACTGACACCTCCTATACCTTTTAAGCTGATACCAATCTCCTAGGAGATTTAAGAGCAATCCCCCTTCCCTGTGATTAGCCTAGGCTATTCTCAGTTTTCTTTGCTGTGATCAGAGTTCTGGCAAAGTTTTACTGAGACGTTCCGTTTTCTTTCTCCTAACCACTGAGTCGGTTTTGAGTTTAGGACTGGACATCAGAGTATCAGTTTGTGTTAGGCATATCCCTGTCTTGGTGAAATGATTTCCCATGTCAGGTTATGCTGGTCTTTCAGGGCTAGACCTTCTTAGGCCATACTTTGGGGGTTTTTGTATGAGAATTCCCCCTTCCCTGGCCTAGCAGACAGTCCTGTGCTGGTAGACCCTAGACCGAAGAAAGGATTTCTTCACTGCTTAAGGTCTCTAGTACGAGATTCTGCTCTCCTGTGAGATGGTGTCCTACGGACATCCTCTCCCTTGACTAACCCAACCTGGGGAAATGATTTCTCCTACCTGAGGTTACTTCATGAGACCAGAATCCTTTTAGGTTAGGTAGTGCCTTAGGGCATTACCTTACCTATAGGACACCCACCTCCTCCCCGCTATCTCTTTCGTATTGAATGATCCAACACCCTCCTGGCCGTCGTTCTACATTGACCCTAGGGTTCTTGTAGGACTGGCCTGAGGTTCCCCGTCTGCTGCCGGCGGGTACCCTCATATTCTTTAGTGTTCTTCAGTCCTCCCTTGGACTGCCTTCCATAGCCCTTATGACTGGGATATGGTTGGGTGGAAGCCCGAAATTATTTCCCCCTTCCACTTGAACCCTCATTCTGGATGCAGGCCGGCAAGGCCTTGCCGGCTGAGCCCTTGCCTTCCGCCATCCTTTCTTTCTCTTGTACTTTCATACTGGGCCATGTCCATTGTCTGCCGGTTGGCAGTTGCCCTGCCGCCGCTTGTTGGGAACATAGTTGACCGACAACCCAAAGACATTGGACATTCGGGTACCGACTGCCGACTGCTGAGTTGCCGGCCGGCAGCCGGCCACCCATACCTGGTCATCTGCCGCCGACTGCCGCTGGGTCCCCTTGACGGAAGGATCCTCGGCTGCCGGCCGGCAGAGCCGCCGCCGCCGACAGAGCCGCCGGCAGTTGGCAAAGGCCACTGCCGGCCGGCAGAGCCGCCGCCGCCGGCAGAGCCGCCGCCGCCGGCAGAGCCGCCGCCGCCGGCAGCCAGCGGAGCCGTTGCCGGCGGCGTATCACAATTTTATGAAGACAATAAGTGCCTTCAATAGCCCAGAATAGGGCGGCATGTTCCTGCAGACGCCGGCAGGCCCGGCAGATGCCGCCAGGCCTGACAGGACTGGCAACTTGTTACCAAACAGTCAGTGCTGTAGCCCAAAGTTTTTCCAACCTACAAGGTGCTTCATGGGCAGCCTATTGTGAGACCATCACATATAAGAGAGCGATTCTCTCTTCCTTTAATGGTTATGATCCATTATTGTCCTTAATCTCCAATATTGAAACTGGAAGATTGTGTTAAGAGACACTTTATATCAGACGGGGAACCTCAGGCCAGTCCTACAAGAACCCTAGGGTCAATGTAGAACGACGGCCAGGAGGGTGTTGGATCATTCAATACGAAAGAGATAGCGGGGAGGAGGTGGGTGTCCTATAGGTAAGGTAATGCCCTAAGGCACTACCTAACCTAAAATGATTCTGGTGTCATGAAGTAACCTCAGGTAGGAGAAATCATTTCCCCAGGTTGGATTAGTCAAGGGAGAGGATGTCCGTAGGACACCATCTCACAGGAGAGCAGAATCTTCCTCTGAAAATTCTTAAGAATTCTACTTTCAATATAGGAGGAGGTCATAGCAATTGGCTGGACAGGAAACACATGTAGGTGTCTTTCCTATTTATAGCTTACCCTATCCAAGCTAATATAATATATTATATGTATGTTGAAATTTGAGAATTTCACCGAATACTTATAGACTTTGCCTTTCTTTACAGGAGGAGTATCCCGAGTGCGGGAATAGTTTTTGCAGGGTCCGCAGTAGGAACTTCTGCGGCCACGACATGTGCAGGCCCCATGCTCGCTGCGCAGTCACCAAGAGGGCTCTCAAGTATTGGGACCCGCAGGTATGTACCGTTTGTAAAAAACTGGTAAGAGAGGCTTTTGATGACCAAAAGTCCACTGAGTCAAGGGACGCAGCAAGGAAAAGGCTGAGTAAATGCGTCGGGTTTCCAGAACAATACTTCTGGCCCATACCTTCCTAATGAAAAGATGAGGGCTTGTCTTTTCCCTAGGGCATCTTCGGATGCAGTTATTCCCCAGGCTCAACCTGAGATTCCCCTGGGTCAGATTCCGGTAGAATCTGAAGTTTCGGATGCCTTGGAGAGCATCCAACTAGAAGACAACATGTCAGTTGTCTCAGAGGAGACCAAGAACAATCTTCTAGTAGAGGAGTTGGATCAGGCGGATGACGTTCCACCTGAGACGGAAACTGAGAAAGAGAGCCTATACTAGCTCTAAGGTGCCGGCTCTCGGCAAGAAGCACCCGTCCTTCATTGCTGATCCTAAACGTGCCGTTCCCTTTATGGACAAAGGGCTCAAGGCAGCCTTAAAGGCAGTTGAGGCAGGGAAACCGTGCCCTACACTGGAGGAGTGTAGACCCTTCTCCCTTGCCTTCCCATCAGACGATGCGGACTGGAAGGATGTACACAACACCTTCACAGTCGGGAAGCTGGAGGCAGATATTGCCGGACGACAGTTCGGAGAAGACCTCCCCAAGCTGTCGGACTTTCTCCTGCGTAGGGAACAGGAGACGAAAGAACGCTTAGCCGCTTCCTTGTCTCTGCAGACTGGCCTGGAGAAAATGGCAAGCATCCCGGATACCCTGGACATGTACATGGTCTTCGCCAAAGCCCATCTGGCGACAGTAACTAAAGACCTGTGCAACTTTATTAAAGCCCAAAGGGCTTGCAGAGAGTTCATGTTCGCCTCGGCTGTGGTGAGACACGAACCCAGGAAGCTGATAGCTTCTAACATCTGGGGAAAAGACCTCTTCCCAAGTGAAGTGGTCAAAGAGGTCGTGGACAAAGCCGCCACTGAAAATAGAAATCTTCTTTCCAAATGGGGCTTGTCCTCCAAAAGGAAATCTTCAGCTGACGAGGGTCCCCAGCCGAAGAATAGACCAAAACGACCTAAAGTGCCCTCTAGGCCTAAGCAGCAACAACAGCTTCCCGTGGCTACGGTGTCCTAGACGGTGGCACAATCACCCACTACCTTCCAACTGGTGCCCCAAACACTGGCGACTCAGTCACCAGTGTTCACCCCAGTGTTTGAAAGGCAGTTTACGACCTTTCGGCCGAAGTCTCGAGGATCCTTTCGAGGTTCTTCTAGACGCCCCTCCAGAGGTAGGGGCAACAGGGGTGGACGTGGCCAAGGAGGTAAATCATCCTCCCAGCACTCAAAGTGAGATGCTACCGGTAGGAGGGAGACTCTTCTACTTCCGGGATCGTTGGACCTTCGATCCCTGGGCCCACAGCCTAATCAAGAACGGACTAGGGTGGAGTTGGAGCTCAACTCTACCAACCTTCCCTCAATTCTTCCAACACTCTACCCCCATATTGGAAGAATATGTTCAGGAACTCTTGAGCAAAAGAGTTATATGGAAGGTGAAGTCTGTCAGATTCCAAGGAAGGCTATTTTGTATTCCGAAGAAGGACTCGGAAAAGCTCAGAGTAATTCTGGACTTGTCACCACTCAACAAGTTCATAGTGAACTACAAGTTCAAAACGCTGACGCTTCAACAGATCAGGACCTTGTTACCCAAACGGGCATACACAGTCTCCATAGACATGACGGATGCGTACTGGCACGTTCCGATCAGCCGTCAAGTTTCCCCCTACCTGGGATTCAAACTACAAAGAAGACAGTATGTCTTCAGAGCCATGCCCTTTGGACTAAACATAGCTCCATGGGTATTCACCAAGCTTGCAAATGCAGTCATTCATCAACTACGCCTAAAGGGAATCCAGGTGGTAGCCTACCTGGACGACTGGCTGGTGTGGGTAGCATCCGAAGAAGAATGCAGGCAAGCCTCCAAGGAAGTGATCCAGTTCCTGGAACACTTGGGATTCAAGATCAGCTTGGAAAAATCCCAACTGTCTCCAGCTCAGAAGTTAAAGTGGCTGGGCGTCCACTGGAACTTGTAGTCGCACTGCCTTTCCATTCCATCAAAGAAAAGGAAAGAGATAGCAGGATCTGTCAGAAGCCTTCTTCGGTCCGCAAGGATATCAAGAAGACAACAGGAGAGAGTGTTGGGGTCTCTCCAGTTCGCCTCAGTGACAGATCCAGTATTGAGAGCACAATTAAAAGATGCATCAGGAGTCTGGAGAAAATACGCATTAAACGCTCGAAGAGATCTAAAAAGACCGATAGCAAATCGTCTGCGATCCCTACTCAAGCCATGGTCAGAGGCCAAGAACCTAAAGAACAAGGTTCCCTTACAACCACCTCCACCGTCAGTCACCGTTCACACGGATGCCTCGAAAGAAGGGTGGGGAGGTCACTTTCATCATCGGAAAGTCCAAGGAACCTGGTCTCCCCTCTTCAAAGCCTTCCACATCAACTTTTTGGAAGCCATGGCAGTTTTTCTTTCCCTAAAGAAACTGAAACTCCGCTGCTCAATCCACATCCGTCTGGTTCTAGACAGCGAAGTCATAATGAGATGCCTAAATCGACAGGGCTCAAGATCGCCTCACATAAATCAAGTGATACTAGCCATCCTCCGCCTAGCGGAGAAGAAGAGATGGCACTTGTCAGCAGTCCACCTTCAAGGGTTCCGCAATGTGACAACGGACGCTCTATCCAGGACCAAACCGATAGAGTTAGAATGTTCCCTAGTCGCAAGATCGTTCTCCTTCATCTTTCGCAAAGTCCCAGGACTGCAGATAGACCTCTTCGCAACGAGCGACAACAAGAAGCTACCCCGGTACGTAGATTGGAACAGATGGTCCAAGATCTACCTATTCCCTCCAACCAACCTTCTGCTGAAAGTCCTAGACAAACAGATCCTTTCGGGGGATGGCAGCAATAGTGGCCCACATGTGGCCCAACAGCGTTTGGTTCCCCCTGGTAACGGAACTATGCCTGAAACTGATCCCGTTGCCGGACCCAGTTCTGACTCAGCAAGTGTAGAAATTGACTGTCTCAGCTTCATCAGTGAAAACCCAGAACCTTCATATCATGATTTTCTCGCCTTAGCAGTCAAGAAACGGTTAGGGATTTCGATGGACAGTATCAACTTCCTAGAAGAATACAAGTCAAAGTCAACAAAAAGACAATATGAGTCTTCCTGGAAGAAATGGGTGGCCTTCGTCAAGGCGAAGAAACCTAAGGAGATTTCTACGGACTTTTGTTTGTCCTTCTTCATCCATCTTCATGTACAAGGTTTAGCAGCCAATACGATTACTACATATAAATCCGCTCTGGCCAGACCAATACTTTACGCCTTCCAGGTAGACTTTTCCAACGAAATCTTCAACAAGATCCCTAAAGCCCGCGCAAAACTTCGGCCCGCAGCTCCTCCTAAGCCCATTTCATAGTCTTTGGACAAAGTTCTTCATTTAGCATCAACCCTGAACAATGAGGATTGCTCGCTCAAAGACTTGACTCAGAAGGTGATATTCTTATTTGCACTAGCCTCGGGAGCCAGAGTTAGCGAAATAGTGGCCCTCTCGAGGGATGATGGCCACATTCAATTCACAGACAATCGAGAACTGAACCTCTTTCCGGACCCAACGTTTCTCGCCAAGAACGAGCTTCCCACTAAGAGTTGGGGTCCCTGGAGAATCTGCTCTCTGAAGGAAGAAGCATCCCTCTGCCCAGTGGAGTGCCTAAAGGTCTATCTTCGTAGAACTTCAGACTTTAAGGGAGATCAGCTTTTCAGGGGAGAGACTTCTGGTTCAACGTTATCCTTGAAACAGATTAGGGCGAAAATCACCTACTTCATTCGCAGAGCAGACCCAGACAGTACACCCGCAGTTCATGATCCGAGGAAGGCTGCCTCGTCTCTGAATTTCTTCCAAACGATGTCGTTTGAAAGTCTTCGTGCTTATACTGGATGGAAGTCCTCGAGGGTCTTCTTCAAGCACTACGCGAAGCAATTACAAGAAATTAAATTTCATGTGGTGGCGGCGGGCAGTGAAATAAAACCCGCTGCTTGATTACTGCGAAGAACAGTGCACTATTCGGGACTTATAGTGAAGGGTGTACATGATAGACTCGTAGACATATCATGTTGAGTTTTGTGTTTATGTGATAACACTATAGGCTGTTCTCCCTACACAGGTGACATTAAGCATAATAAGCTGACACAGTGCCAGGCATTCTTATATGCACAGTGTTCCTAGTAACAACAGAATGTATAGTGAAATTTCATATTTCCCTTAGAGTGGCTGTTTTCCTTTTCAGGTAAACCCTATTATTCCTGTTATTACTGTTTATGCTTTTATGCAGAATTATTCAGCATACATTGTAATTGTTTACAACCATGATTTCTATTTTGTAATAAACAACAGAACGAATATTTGCGTCTCTTTTGCTCCAAATATTTCATAGTATGTATAAGTCAGAGCATCCTTGACTCTTTTTGATATTTAAGTAAATACCAGAACTAAGATTCATTGTGTTCCAGGCAAACAGGTAAGATCTTGCTGTACTAGACTGTTCATTTTACTGTTTAAGGTTTCCTACACGTATATAAACCTGTCCGTCTCTTCATCGACAGACCCGGGAGGTACAGTAACCTGCCCAATCCAATACCATCCTAGTACAGACTATGCTTTACGTATTTGTTGACACTAATATACAAACTGTTTGCTAGATTGTTCCTTGAACTCACAATCCTCGGGTTTTTTCCTCGAGTCTACCCAGACTCTTCCCTGTAGGGGGCAGGAAGCACTGACATATTTCATGATCAGCTGATTGATGTATAACGGTAACATCTAGTGTCTCTAGGTCTAAAGACCGAAGAGGAAAGATTTAGCTCGAGATGAACGGCACTATTGAAAATCCACAGATACATTAATGCTCTGGTACACTTCCATCACGATGACATGGCCTAAGCCCAAAAAACGGATTTTGAGCGAAGCGAAAAATCTATTTTTGGGTGAGGTAGCCATGTCGTCCTGATGGACCCACCCTCTTTTGGGACAAGAGGATAATGAATCCCTCCCTATGGTACTGTATCTGCAACACCTACAAAGCTACAAAGAATGACGGTGGCGCCTCGTGGTGGCGGATTGGCGCACTATTTGCAGAGCAGTAGGGAGCGTCGAGAGCGATGTCTCTGTAACGACTCTCCTTATTCTTGCCTCTCTTTCCCCTCGAAGTGAAAGCTCTATTGGGGGCGTAGATATCCATGAGACGTGTCAAGAATACGTCCACTGATATTACGCGATATCCCTACGTAAAATTTTAAGGGATATTCGCTCCAGGAGTTAGAATTCTGGATACCTTTGGTAAATTCTCTGGGATATATCACTGTAGGTCAAATATACCTAGGAAGCTACCTTCGAAGGAACTTCCATCAGGACGACATGGCTACCTCACCCAAAAATAGATTTTTCGCTTCGCTCAAAATCCGTTATATACACCTTTTTTAGCAACAGCTGTATTAAGCAATAACCTACAGCTATCATCAGAGCAATCTATAAAGTAACAATTCGTATGTAAAAGAGGCACAGCCTTTCAAACATAAGTTAGAAATCATATTTGGAAGGACTTAAAAATTCTCCGCAGATATGCCAACCCACACTCGCAAACTTTCTTAATTCGTCAATCCATCGTCTTCTCGTTATTTCCCTGCTTCTTTGGCAGTCTCTAGCGATCCATTGTGTTATTCTTGATATCTATCTATTGTTTGTCGTTCTCATTATATGTCCTACCCCTGACCATTTCTTCTATTTGCATGTTGTTAGAATATCCTCTACTTTAGTTAGATCTCTTATTCATTTTGTTTTTTTCTGTCTCAGTATTATTCTCATCATTATTCTTTCCATAGCTCTTTGAGTTTTCATTAATTTAGCTTATGTTCTAAGGCTTTAGTAGGGCTCCAGGTTTATGATGCATAAGTTATTACTAGTAGGGCAATCTGATTAAATAATTTATTATGTAGAGAAAGTGGCATTTTACTTTCCTAATGTCATTTCGTTTACCAATAGCTCTCCATCACATGCTTATTCTTCCTTTGATTTCGGTTCCGTGTACTGGGGAAGCACTCTTTTGTCCTAAGTACGTATATTCATTAAAACATATTAGATCATAGTTTTACTCATATTCATTCTCCCTCCTACATATCTGGTTTCTCTGAACATTATCATAGTTTTACTCATATTCATTTTTACTCCTACATATCTGGATTCTCTGAACATTATTTTGGTTTTACTCATATTCATTTTCACTCTTACATATCTGGTTTCTCTAAACATTATCATAGTTTTACTCATATTTATTTTCACTCTTACATATCTGGTTTCTCTGAACATTATCATAGTTTTACTCATATTCATTTTCACTCCTACATATCTGGTTTCTCTGAACATTATCATAGTTTTACTCATATTCATTTTCACTCCTACATATCTGGTTTCTCTGAACTTTATCATAGTTTTACTCATATTCATTTTCACTCCTTCATATCTGGTTTCTCTGAACATTATCATAGTTTTACTCATATTCATTTTCACTCTTACATATCTGATTTCTCTGAACATTATCATAGTTTTACTCATATTCATTTTCACTCCTACATATCTGGTTTCTCTGAACATTATCATAGTTTTACTCATATTCATTTTCACTCCTACATATCTGGTTTCTCTGAACATTATCATAGTTTTACTCATATTCATTTTCACTCCTACATATCTGGTTTCTCTGAACATTATCATAGTTTTACTCATAGTCATTTTCACTCCTACATATCTGGTTTCTCTGAACATTATCATAGTTTTACCCATAGTCATTTTCACTCCTACATATCTGGTTTCTCTGAACATCATCATAGTTTTACTCATATTAATTTTCACTCCTTCATATCTGGTTTCCCTGAAAATTATCTTAGTTTTACTCATATTCATTTTCACTCCTTCATATCTGGTTTCTCTGAAAATTATCTTAGTTTTACTCATATTCATTTTCACTCCTACATATCTGGTTTCCCTGAACATTATCTTAGTTTAACTCATATTCATTTTCACTCCTACATATCTGGTTTCTCTGAACATCATCATAGTTTTACTCATATTCATTTTCACTCCTACATATCTGGTTTCTCTGAACATTATCTTAGTTTTACTCATATTCATTTTCACTCCTACATATCTGATTTCTCTGAACATTATCATAGTTTTACTCATATTCATTTTCACTCCTACATATCTGGTTTCTCTGAACATTATTATAGTTTTACTCATATCCATTTTCACTCCTATATATCTGGTTTCTCTGAACATTATCATAGTTTTACTCATATTCATTTTCACTCCTACATATCTGGTTTCTCTGAACATTATCATAGTTTTACTCATATTCTTTATCACTCCTACATATCTGGTTTCTCTGAACATTATCAAAGTTTTACTCATATTCATTTTCACTCCTACATATCTGGTTTCTCTGAACATTATCTTAGTTTTACTCATATTTATTTTCACTCCTACGTATCTGGTTTCTCTGAACATTATCTTAGTTTTACTCATATTTATTTTCACTCCTATATATGTAGAATCTCTGAACATTATCTTAGTTTTACTCATATTCATTTTCACTCCTATATATGTAGAATCTCTGAACATTATTGTAGCTTTACAGATATTAATTTTTACTTCTACATTTCTTCTTTCTCTATTCAAATCTTCTATAATTTTTTGTAATTCGTCCCATATACTCGTTTGTATGAATATGTATATATAAAGTATATATATATATATATATATATATATATATATATATATATATATATATATATATATATGCATGTATATCATCATCATCATATTATGTGTGTGCTAATCAAGCTACGAAAGGAGATGTTAATGAACTGCATTGGAATAAGTGCTATCGTGACTTACGTTTATTGACATAATCCAATATATTATTTTCACATTTCCTTTTGTGACTTGATACATATTCTACTCTTATCACTTGTTAATTGTCTTGAGTATTACTCATATACACACATACACACACACACACACACACACATATATATATATATATATATATACATATATATATATATGTATATATATATATATATATATATATATAATGTACAATATATATATATATTTATATATGAATTATATATGTATATATATACATATATATATATATATATATATATATATATATATATATATATATATATATTTATATATATGTTTAAATTAGAGTTTACTGTTTATAATACAAAATAATATAGTTTTAGGAACACTGAATAGCATATAGTGTGAAGGATTCCTCCCTTAGTCCACCGAGTTCCTAAAGTAAAACTTTTGTTTGGATTATTAAAAGTTGTTTCCTTCTTTCTGTCAAAAAGAAATGTGATTATATGAATACATTTGTTTAAGGTAAGACTGATGCACTCTCTCTCTCTCTCTCTCTCTCTCTCTCTCTCTCTCTCTCTCTCTCTCTCTCTCTCTCTCTCTCTCTCTCTCTCTGTGTGTGTGATCGTAACAACTAAAGATACTTTCTCATAGATTTTTATATATCAAACGGAATCATGGGTATTTCCCTCTTTTAAGTGTTAGTATTACTCCAAAGAGTGCTTTCCAAACTTTCTGATAAAATAAAAAAATGAAAACCCTACCTAAACTAAGTAAACTTGAAATAACAATAGTAAAGAACGTCCACAATATTCAAATAACGAGTTCTTCTGCCTAGTCTGTACATATGTGAACAGTTTTTGTGTCTAGTTCCCGTGGAGCTAAATTTACTCTTACATAGTCTCGAAAATACTGAGAAATTATATAAAGTTAAAGAATTTCTGAGACACGTGCTCTTATGAACACATTTCACCTGAATATCCTTATATAATTTCTATTTAGACGAGAGCCTGAAAACATGCACGTTTTGAGTTTGCGCAGATGTGACTCAGGATTGAGAAGTAAGTGATAATTGTTTTTTTTTAAGGAGAGAAATCTAGAACTTTTTACACTTAGACACGAGTCAAAGCCGTCTGTAGCCTATACTAATAAAAGGAAGGGCAATAAGTAATCGCCAACTCACGCGGTGCTCATCTTCAGTAGTCTCCTACTTTCCCTTCGTTCCCACATCTTATCTGACCTGTTGCTGTCCACCCTCATTATATTTTACCTAATAGTGCCACTGCGTGGCTTTCCCACTGCTGAACCTTTGCGTTAGATGGTCTTCATCTCCCCTGCGACGGTCCGTATAGTCCAAATTGTAAAATAAAAAGAAAAAAAAGTTATTTAAACCTGGTAGGGAGATGTAGAAAGCTAAGGAGGAATAGCATTGATAGTGGCAAAAGTGTCTCAAGATTTGTTAAAGTATAAAAGTTGGTTGAAAGATCAAGCTTATTTTGGATGGTATGAAAGAGAGGCTGTGCTAGGTGATTTGATTGCAATGATAGTTAAGAGAAAAAAAAATGGGCCTGTTATTGGTAAAAGCTTTTGCAGTAAAACTGAAATAGTTTTTAAGAAATGTCTACTGTGGTGCGTGACTGTTGGAAATATTTTGTTTGCCAAATAATCATTTATAAGTATAAGTTGGAAAGAAAAAGAGATTGAAGCTGTTGAACTGAATTGAGGTTTCAGCGAGCCTTTTATGTAAATGTCTGAGTCAGTGAGCTTTACAGAAGTTTTGTGTCATGGATATATTATTAACTTTTCAGCTGTTTGGTGTGAACTTGATAGTAACCGTTATCTTATTTTCCGGAACCATCTCCTGTTAGGGAACAGATTAATGGCATTCTATCTCATTTTTCTTCCTTTATTTTTTTTTTCTTTTTTTTTAAAGTCTTGATATTTTATATATGAAAGATTTATTTTCATGTTTTTATTCTTTTTAAAATATTCTATTTTAATTTTTCATTACTCCTCCTGTAGTGTAATTATTTCCTTATTTCCTTTTCTCACTGGACTATTATTTTTCCCTGTTGGAACCCTTGGGCCTATAGCATCCTGATTTTCCAACCAGGGCAGTAGCTTAGCTAATAATAGTATAAAAGTAATACACACACACACACACACACACACACACACACACACACACACATATATATATATATATATATATATATATATATATATATATATAATATATATATATATACTTGTGTATGAGCATGTATATTTTAACGGAAGCACACACACACACACACACACCATGAAATGAGATTAAGCAATTGGCCGTTGATATCGTTTCAATTTACTATTCAGCTTCTTTATCTGTTCTGGTAATTGAATCCAGATTCGTTCATATTTCATACTGAACATGAAGCAATAATCCGAGTAGCCTGGTCTCATAAATTATTTCGAAAGTTAAATTGGATACAGCAAGTATACTCATAGGAAGTGGAAATTTGTATATGCAGTGCTCACGGGAATTCGTACTATGGTGCCCTGAACTAATTAGATTTTGATTTCATTAATACTTGTGTGATCATATTTGGTGGTTAACGTTATTTAAAAGACACCGGTAGACTTAAATGTTTAAAGGCTACTGGTGACTGGCAGAGACAAGGGATGGTGACAATGTCTTAAAAACTGGCCATATATACTTATGTTCAGCGTCCTAGCCCCCTCTCCACCCAAGATAGGACCAGGGAGGATCAGGCAATGGCTGCTGAGGAATCAGCACGTAGACTTATAGGCTCCCCCTAACCCCCCATTCTTTGCTCACAAGGTTGGTGAGGTTACAGACACTGTAAGAAACTATCGAGCTTTAACGGGACTCGAATCAGAGTCCGTCTGAATGCCAGCCAGGTACTTTTCCAGTAATCCACCACAATTAGGCATGATTTTAAGGATATATATTTTCAAAGTAAAATAAAGACTTTTCACTGATAAAAAAAAGTAAGGGAAGAGTTTATTTAGGGCGTTAAAAGTAGTCTGTTAGTTTCATATTCCGTAAATCTAAGTTTATAACCACTAGAAGTAAATTTACCTCAGTACAGAGGGTATTCTTGCAGTGTTGAAATATAAAATACGATTATTTTTGTCTCGATTTCGGATGAATTGTAGATGAAATGTAAGTACTTAGAAATTTTATTGTTGTGTATCTTGGAAATAAGGCCAAGGTTGTCTTCCGTAGTCCTATTACAAGGAACGTAATTGAGAAACAATGATGCATTTTTATCACAGGATTTGTCTAACAAGAACGGTTTCGGTATCTTTCAACATCTTGGTCCCAAATTAATTATCTTAGCAAATATGATTCGTCCTTTTTGCCTACGAAACAATAATGATTAATTGCATGATATGATTTTTGTAAACAATGTAGGTTAATTCGACTATTATTTATAGGAATAAATCAGTCAATTATTGATAACGTGTTTTTAAGTCTGGCACAAGATGCTAGTGTGTGGCGTTTTGAAATCATATCTATTAGCTTTTTCTACCAATCTCTTTTTTCCACTTGATTTGGTACGTCAAAGTGTGTTGCTGTGGCGTTAAAGGGGTTGATTGATAGCGAAGAGCAAGGTAGGCAGCTTCAAGCCAGCACTAGTCCTTACACAGGCCTGCTCATAATGTGATGATAAAGCGATGTTTCTAGATATAGGCCTAGCTTGGATCTCCTAACTCGTACTTGCCAATAGAAACAAATCTAAGAGGATAACTAGCATCGCTTCGTAGTGTTTATAGTTCTTACTTTGTGGAAAACAGTAAAAGGAAAATTTCAAACCATGTTATTCTGACACACGGGAGAAAGGTCATAAGTAAAACTATTTATCATCAAGCAATTTTTCAAAGTTAGTAAATTTTAAGTTTGTTATTCGAGTCTTTACACATATTTTGTTTTGTATCGTCTTCAAGGACTTCTTCGTGAACGTTATAATTTTTTTTACCCTTCAGCTGATAATAGCATACGAGAGTAAAAGTTTTAATTTTTGGCGTTTAAAGTTTTTTTTTTTTTTTTTTTTTTTTTTTTTTTTTTTTTTTTTTTCTAATCTCGATAATTACTGTTGATAAACATCTTGAAAAGAAAACTTCTGCTTCTGGATATTTTCTGATAAGTTTGCTCAGGTAATTCTGTTCATCATTGCTTTTAATTTTGACTCATATAAATAGGTAGATTTAATAGTAATGAAGCGTGCAGATTTTGTATACAATAAATAGAAGTACAATTATAATGAGGCCATAAGCTGTATCTTGAAAAGGAATCTTGGTACTTTATCTAATTTTATTTGTAAACTTAAAACAATATAAGAATATAGATACTATATTGCAAGATGTAGGTCTCTGTGAAAACTACCTTCCTTTGCTAGTAATAATATATCGAGAAATGGTAGTTTGTTGTTTATTCAAATTCTTTAGTGAAATTTGGGTAGATACTGTCAAAGTTTCTTAATACTCCCTCATTATTGGTTACTGGACCATTTAGAGAGAGAGAGAGAGAGAGAGAGAGAGAGAGAGAGAGAGAGAGAGAGAGAGAGAGAAGTGGGGCTAATTAAGATACAGAATATTAACTCTAGGATAACTTTACTGAAAATTAAAGAAAAATAATAGATGTGGAAAATTTCTAACAGAAGGTAGTGGCAATTTACGAGAGAGAGAGAGAGAGAGAGAGAGAGAGAGGAGAGAGAGAGAGAGAGAGAGAGAGAGAGAGAGAGAGAGAGAGAGAGAGAGAGGGAGAGGACTACTTAAAATAGAAAAATATAAACATTAAGAAAATGCTACAGGAAATTGAAAAAAAAAATATTTGAGGTGGTAAAATTCTAACTCAAAATATAGAAGTAATTTAAGAGAGAGAGAGAGAGAGAGAGAGAGAGAGAGAGAGAGAGAGAGAGAGAGAGAGAGAGAGAGAGAGAGAGAGAGAGAGAGAGAGAGAGAGAGGAATAAACTTAAAGGGAAAATATATAAGCTTGAGAAGAAAAGATAAACACAGATCGAGGGAGCTATCTTTAGCGAAATCCTGCTACCAATCTCCTTAGCGTCGTAAGACTTCCTTCCTTTTGAAGGCATCAATTTCAGGAGAAATGGCCTTGATTGAACTTCCCAGGCCGAGAGAGGAGTCCCATTGAAAAGGGAGTCAACTGGGACCCTTCATTCCACAGGATAAAACAGATAGATTTAATATTCGATAATGTAAGGACTAAGAGGACATTATTTTCCAGGCGGCAAACTTCAAGTTGCCTTGACGGAATTCGTTTGGAGTATCCAATCACATAAATGCGTAAATGAATACGGTGCTGTATTTGCATAGAAGAGATTCGGTTAGATTTCCCCAGTCGTCTCTATCTTGAGCTTTTAAATCACTACTTCTTCATTCATCATATACTTCATAGTCTTCAGTCATATAGGCCTGGGTCTTCCAATTCTTCTAATGCCTTGTGGAGCACAGTTGAAAGTTTGGTGAACTAATCTCTCTTATAGAGTCTGAAGAGCATGCCCAAACCATCTCCATCTACTACTCACGGTGATCTCATCCACATAAGGCACTCGGTTAATCTCTTTTACAGTTTCATTTCTAATCCTGTCTTGCCAGTAACTCCCAATATTCTTCTGAGGGCTTTGTTCTCAAATCTTTGTCATACCACGACTCATGTCCATACAGCAACACCAATCTCACTAAACTGATATTTAGCCCGTTTTCTATATGTAATTTCAGGTTATTTGATTTCCAAATTTTACTTAACTTAACCGTTGTCTGATTTACTTTTTTCAATCTTTCATTAAACTCAAATTTTAAAGATTCTGTATTAGAGATCATAGTTTCTAAATATTTAAATGATTCTACCTCATTAATCCTTTCTCCTTCCAATGAAATTCCATCCTCCATTGCATGTTCCATTCTCGTCATCTTTAAAATGAGCATACTACAGTATATATTTTCATGATAACTGACGTGAGTGTGATACATCTGTAATTACTGCAATCAGTTGGATCTTCTTTTTTTTTGCCATTTTCACCAACACTCCTAACTCCCATTCATCATGTTTTGCCTCTTCCTGTCACATTCTACAAAATAATTTTGTAAATATTTTGGGAGGCACTTCATTTTCGGCCAATATCATCTCAGCAATTATTCCATTGTATCCAGGAGCTCTCCATCTCTAATTTTTTAATGATAGCTTCGACTGCAAACACACTGAATTCATTCTTGGGCACATCAAGGTCTTCTCAGTTTCAGGTATATCAATCAAATTATGCCCTTCATATATCCTATTCATGACCCCACTAAAGTGTTCTATCCAACGTTTCCTTTCTTCATCGTCTGTTATTATAACAGATCCATGTATCTTTTTGATGGGTATATGTTTCTCCCTCTTTGTCCCAGTGGAGATTTCATTAATAATTCTATGAGTAATTGTTACACCATAGCCACTCCTGAATTCATAGCTTTGTCAGCCTCATGTGCTTTCCTGGCTAAACATTCTATCCAGCCATTCCAGGCTTTTTTTTTTTTTACTGTCAGTACTGGAACACTAGCATGGTCTTCCTTGTAATTTCCATTACTTCCTCGAAAACTTTCAACAATCAATCTGTGTTGGTCTTCTTTTTTATACAATCCCAAGAATCATATGATATCCATCGTTTTCTTCTTGTAACTGCATGTCCCAAAACTTCACTCCTAACTGACTGATATATGTTCTTGATATGACACCAGTTTTCATTAATTGTCTGCTCTTCGTCTCTTAAAGTCTTAAGACTGCAAATCGATTCCTACATTCAATTGCAAAGGTTTCTGTGTTCATCTTCTAGAAGCTCAGTTGTATCAAACCTAAGTATTCTATCTACATTTCTGTTGGGTGCTTTCAGTTTTAATTCAGTGTGGCAATA
>NC_090733.1:109189246-109196746 GCF_036898095.1 Palaemon carinicauda
GATATCCCAATGAATATTTTATTTCAATTACTTGATGCGCCGACTGAGGTAATTTGTCGAATAATTCAGCTGAAATTAAATGGCCCGGTTTTTTGTATAAACTCCCTCTTTTGATTGTGTGTTTCTATAAAGACTGAATGGCGCGTATGAACTACATCAAATGATATATAATAATACGTATGATGATTAGATGTTCAGCGTATGTCATTTAGACTTTCAAAATTGGTATTGCCGATTCTGCTGTATATGTAGTGCAACTATCATTATTCTCAATATCATTATTGAGATGAGGGTGATACTATATAGTGATCATCATCGAGAATTTCCTTATGAAAATAGTGTAACTTCCATTATTATATGGTGATGGTAAGTTTTATCTTATTCCTATGACCATTTATTGTACAGAGGTGTTTATATTTTAGTTTCATTGCTTTATTTACATTTATCTGAGACTAGGCAGTACAAAGACACTAATCCAGACATAAAAACGTGAGGATAACTAAGTGACAAAATAGCTTACGCGAGGTTTTTATTACTTTATATATATATATATATATATATATATATATATATATATATATATATATATATATATACATATATATACATGCATATATATGTATATATATATGTGTGTATATATATATGAATATATATCGTTATATACATACACTCCGAGATAACCTACTAGCCTACTAGAAAAAGCCGGTCTTTTAGATTATTCCAACAAGTACAAAACTTCCTGTGAAAATAAGAACGCCAGAAATGAAACTATTTTAATGATCTAGGCCTTAAACTTTCGGGTTTTTTCCGTATGGGATTTTATTTTCCCTTCATCCTCCGCGCCAGAAGTTGCAACTTCTTACGATCAAATAGGTTTTTCAAAGCACTGCTTCCCCCAACCTCCAGAATTCGTAATCAGCCAAATGTTCCAGCAACAGTTGTTGGATGCATACCTTTGCTGCTATCCATACTGCCTCTTCAGAGTCGATCCTTGATTATTCTAACACAGTTACTATAGTCAATTCTTTTTAGTGAGGCAGATTTGCACAGACCTCGCAGGGGTGCCCTTTTAGCTCGGAAAAGTTTCCTGCTATCTGATTGGTTTAGAATTATCTTGTCCAACCAATCAGCGATCAGAAAACTTTCCCTAGCTGAAAGGGCACCCCTGCGAGTCGGTGCAAATCCTTTCATTTGCTCCTTGACCTTAGATCTTTTACCACTCTGGCATGAGACAATCTATCTTGGAAACCTGTTCCTCCTTCATCTTCAGAGTTGTGCTTCTCAATTATTCACACTAAAATTAGTACTGCATATTTTTAAATAATGTCTATTAACATCATGTAGGAATTGACCCTAATGCAAAACATTTGATAAGAGAACATTAAATAGCTGGTGTTACATCATGCCAGAGGTTACTCTATTGATAAAATAAGATAGAAAGAATGAATGAATAGGTAGCTTACGGTTTTTTACTTAAAAATTTGAGGGCAGCCCACCAAAGAACAACCAGAAGGTTGGTATCTGAAAGAATAGATCTAAATACCCACCATATGTACGCTTGTGAAAGATCCTATACCTATTCATCAAGGTACAGTTAGACAAAGGAATTCCTGATGCACCTTGTTTTGAGGAAGTGCACCCAGCCCACCCTTACTGCGCGTGCAAAGTTCCTGCAGCCTCGCCCACCGTCTCTGCCGTCTCTCCCTACGCTATGTTTGGTTACTCACTGCAAAGCAAGGGCGTGGCATGGTGTACTTCTTCGAAGCAAGGTGTGCCTGGAACTCCTTTGTCCAAATGTTCTTAAAATATTTTATTTTTCCGTGTTTGCTTTCCTCACTTGTCTGTTTTCCCTGTTGGGGTCGCTGGGCTTATAGCATACTGCTTTTCCAACTAGGGTTGAATCTTAGCAAGTAATAATAATAATAACTGTACCTGGCATATCAGAAATAGCCATGTTTCTTCTCTCTGCAGAGTCATTCCTCTAGGTTATTCTAAGTATTGTTCAGTGAGGGTAGTTAAGCCAAGTGCCTTTTTAAGCGGGCTAGTCAGGCCAAGCCTTCTTCAAGCAGGTAGTTAAGCCAATCATCAAGATGAGGTGCTTCTTCCGAGTGGAACTCATCTAAAGTTCGGAGCCTTCCAAAATCCATTCAAATTATAATTTTCCCTACTAGAGTAAAGGTTTTTTTTATGTCTACTTCGTTTTGTAATGTGCTAGGTTTTTATATTTCACTTTTTTCTGCATAAGCAACCAAATAAACAAACACAAATGCAAAAGAGTACGAACCTTCTTGACAGAGAGGCGAGAAGGATAAATATTTTAAGCTATTTAATCATTCATGTAAATAAGCAGCCAATCTGAAACGATATTAGTTACTGATGTAACAGTAATCCCTCTAAATATCTATACAATGGATGTAACATTAATTTCATTATTTAATTCCTGACCCTCATTTTCCAAATTTGACGAATACCCAATAGTAGATAATAAAAAATCAGTACTAAAGATTATTTTTTATATATATAAAACCCAGATGTTCGAACATTTAATTAAGTTTAATAGGGTCACTGATTACAGCGGTCTGAATCAACAATTTTTTAAGGGGGAAGATTTCCCACTGCCTTTTTGCATCGCGACCACTCGCAGCACGTTAAAAATATTAAGCTCCTTAACGAGGGTGGGGCCATAATCGGATCAGCGGTTGAAAATAAGGTCAGGTGAATGAAAGGATGAGAAACAAGCGACCAGGGAGATATTATAGTATGTATTGTCTCCACGGTTAGGGGAATATGATGAATACTCATGATAATAGATAGCTCTTCCGTCATTGTCATTATGAACATGATGATGAAATACTTTTGTTATAACTATGATGAATCATACACCGGTCATTTATTTTGCTCTCATTGTCATGTGCATTTCCGAGGTTCATTTAAATAAATGGAATAGTAAATAGTTCTGTTATCTGACATACTTATCATTATTTTGAATATTGAAGAGGTGTTAATTGTTGGTATTATTGCTGATATATCAATGATGTATTTCTCATTTTATGAGCTTTATAATGACAAATATCTTTACAATCGTTCTTTTCCTTATTATTAGACCTACTGTTGACAGACAAAAGAATATTTTCAATGCTGAAACGAATGAGATAGGTACTTAAGTAGCCATTTATTAAGGGAGAAAAATAATACGACTATAAACCAAAAAAGTTGTGGGTAAAGGAAAATAATGAAGCTCAATCTTGAAGCTTGTAATAAAAAAAAAATGTGATTTGGTAAGATTTATGGAAAGTAAAGAAAGAGAAAAAAAAACAAGGAAATAGACGAAGAATTGATAGGAATATATTTATGAAATTGGGGTTGGATGCAATTTTGCCACTATTTGCAACTAGGTAAAAATTGATAAAGATTCAGAAAAAATGAAGCAGAGGAAATATTAATAACATTAAAAGTAAAACGATAATACTTCAACCTATAATTTTGTTTCTAAATATAGACATGAGTCATAAAAAAAAGTTCGCATTTTCTTCGTGAAAGTGAAGAGGAGCCTTGAGGGATATAAAAAGCAGTTACATCCCAGATGATAAATTATCCCTGGAAACCGACAGGAGATCGATCAAGCAGAATTATCTTCTGATAAGCTGCTTTCACTAGATTACTCCCATTGACAATGTTGCTAAATATTTGCTAGTTTGTGGTTATCCACATTTGCTGGAGATGAGTTGACATATATATTCTTTCTTGTGCTACTAACCGGGGGAACCAGTTGTTCAAATCCCCATGTCGAGGATAATTCCGAATATTAGGATATTTTGTTTTCCATGATTCCTATCTTGAATATAATCTCTCTCTCTCTCTCTCTCTCTCTCTCTCTCTCTCTCTCTCTCTCTCTCTCTCTCTCTCTCTCTCTCTCTCTCTCTCTCTCTCTCCAAAGTGTTTGAAGGTAGCTTGGAACAAAAAGGTATTGGTTTTCAAAGTCAAAAGAAAACGTACAATAAAATACAAGGAAATAGGAGTGCCGTGAGAAAAAAATATTATAATAAAAGAGGAGAAAGGAAGATACAATCTCGTTATCTGCTGTTCAGAGGATAAAAGAGAGAGAAAATATTAGAAAAATAGTAAAAGACAGATATCCATTGAAAAGGCTCCAATCACATTCTCTAGTGATGGAAAGAGGGTGTTGAAAGTGGGAGGGGGAAGGGGGGAGAAAAGGATAAGGGCGAGGGGGAAAGAGGAAAGAAAAGATCCAGGTTCGGTGCAAGGAATTGGAAGACAAGATATGGATCCAATCTATCGGTTCTCCGATGCCCCTCTTTGCCGCATGTAAGAGCTCCTCTCTCTCTCTCTCTCTCTCTCTCTCTCTCTCTCTCTCTCTCTCTCTCTCTCTCTCTCTCTCTTCTGGGCATTACCGTATGTGTTCATCCTTTTGCTTTATATTTTCACTGCCTGTGTCTGTGTGACCTCAGTGAACTTCCCTCTTGTTTTTCCAGTATTGATATTGCTTGTGGGGAAAATTCCAGGCCGGGCCAGGCTTTGATTTGTTTGCAAACTTTTATTTTACTTTGATGATTTTTTTTATTTATTTAGTCTTTGATGCAATACCTTGAGCTTTATTTGGCCGAGGCCTGTTATATATATATATATATATATATATATATATATATATATATATATATATATGTATGTATATTATATATATGTATGTATATATATATATATATATATATATATATATATATATATATATATATGTATATATGCATTTATGTATGTTATATGCAGTATATACATTTAAATATTATTTTTTATAATTAAAGTTTTCTGTAATTTTCCAATAAACTTAATTTAGTTTTCCACCATTACTTAAATCCATTATTTCTTGCATCATTTAAATCTAGTTCGTATGTTTTTTATTTACTCAAATCTTGAATAGCGTTCCCTGTATCTCGTGTTATGAACTAAGGTGTTATTCTTGGCATTGGTTAGAATGAAGTTTTGCAGATATGTAAATAGAATATCTTGAAATCTCTTTCTTTTTGACAGACATAAGTACGAACATACAAATGTTAAAAATAAAGAGAAATATTGTTTTTGACCGAGGATGAGATCCAACTTTCCTTGAGGCTGTGATAGCCTAGTGGAAACGTCAAAGAATTTCTATCTGTGGGCGGTGATTTTGCGCCCTATCTTGTCTCTATAGTATTCAGGAATGACCTTATAAATTGAGGCCATTGGTCTGTGTGCTGAATTACCTGGAGCCATCACCTTGTTCTTCCAGGTCCTATTCCTATCGTTGGCGCTCATCATATTTGTATGTAACTCACGAATTTGCTTTGAAGCGTTAAGATCGAATTTAAGATTAAATATACAGAGTTTTGTTTGGTTAAGGCGGCAAAGGTATTGTAGGTTTTTTATATTTCCGTTTTCTCAAACTTTCAGGCAATAACGAATTTCAGAGATGTCAAGAGTTTCTGAAACATCATTATCTCGAGCCTTCAACGTTTCAGAAACCTCATAAAATAACTCTTTAATTCAAAATTCCGAGAACTGAAAAGATTCGGACTTGAAAATCTCCATAAAAATCTATCTTTCTACTTTTACTCCTTTTCGCTCTTTGAGAGAGAGAGAGAGAGAGAGAGAGAGAGAGAGAGAGAGAGAGAGAGAGAGAGAGAGAGAGAGAGAGTATTCAAGTCCTCCATTCTCATGATTTTGTTAGCAAAATCTTTCGCTTGCTTGGAAGTGAATAGGAGAGTGGCATACATGTCTCAAGTTAGTCCCTGTTGTTGAATAAACGTCTCTTGTCTTGAATAAACGTCTTGAGAGAGAGAGAGAGAGAGAGAGAGAGAGAGAGAGAGAGAGAGAGAGAGAGAGAGAGAGAGATTGCGGGGACACCCCGATAAATTGCTTCTAGTATTAACTCGTAAAAAACGCCGTGCAAGGGATGCTTCCTTATGAGGTGGTTTTCGCTTTAATAACACTTGCATGCGACTCTATTGCTGAGGCTTATTACCTCTTGGCCTCAAGGCAGTGTCGTACAAGAACGTTACTTCTTTTGTACTCAAGGTAGAAGATTAAAGTCAGGGGACACATACTATATATACAGAATATATAATATATATATATATATATATATATATATATATTATATATATATACACAGTTATATCATCCTCTTATATATATAGTACAGCTTTGTTGATAATAGCGATATCAAATCCTTTCACCACGTTTAGGTATCCCCACTCAGAAAGAGCAGTGGAAAGAATGATGATAGAAATAACACTAAGATACAGGAAGAGAACAACATGGATACGAGAACAAACTAAAGTAAAGGATATTTTAACATGTCAAGAAAAGGACATTGGTAGGACATATAATAAGAATGATAGACAATAGATGGTAATTAAGAACAAAAGGATAGGTCCCTAGAGATTGTAAAAGAAGTAGGGGAAGGAAGAGAAGATGATTGATTGAAGAACTAAGAAAGTGTGCGTGTGTGGACTGACACAGAAAGACCTTGGTCATATAGTGGACCAGTAACGGTTAATGATATATATATATATATATATATATATATATATATATATATATATATGTGTGTGTGTGTGTATGTATGTATGTATGTATATTCAAACTGAGGAAATCTTATTCCAAAGTTTGAGAGCCCTCTAACCCGTCACAATACTTCAACAACGAAATGAGATTCCATGTTGAAACCGAGTGACTACGTCATGGCATTCTCTCCTTAAGAGGGTCTTTTTCAATTGAAAGATGGCGAACCATTAGGATTATGTACCTCCATTATGACAGGTGCATTCAATAGCTCTCTAGCCTAGGATTCATCCCCTAAATCTTGTTGGGGATACCTTACGTGGTGAAAGGGTTTGTGTATTGCCATGATCAGCAAAGCTGACTAGTCAGGGACACCCATACTAGGTTGGTTTGTCTATAAGCAAACAGGCTGTTTGGTTTGCCTATGAGCAAATAGTCTTCCACCATCACCAATCCGCACTGAGCAGCGTGGTGATGAAAACTGGCCAGGCATGAATGAAGACATGTCTGAGGCCTTTGTTCTGCAGTGGACCAGAAACGGCTCCATTTGTTGTTGTTGTTTGTATGTATATATATATATATATATATATATATATGAATAGGGGGTATATATATATATATATATATATATATATATATATATATATATATATATATATACAGTATATATATATACAGTATATATGTGTGTGTGTATATATATTATACTGTATATATATTATAAGTGTGTTTAATAGCTGCAATAATCTTTGAATTTCTCGATTTCCACACATTTATTTAAGTTTTGTCTTTTCTATCCAAGTTGTGAATACGTGAAGAGTGAGTCTCACCTTCTGCTGACCTAATTCGACCCGAAGCATGTAAGGTTAGAGTGGTGACTCACCATGCCACGAAGCTCTTGAAATATATCGCTATTGAATTAGAGATAATTTACCAGATCTG
>NC_090733.1:109201746-109219246 GCF_036898095.1 Palaemon carinicauda
AGATTTTCACATATCTATCTTTTCCAATCTATTTCTTTCCTTATATCATGGAAATACATCAATTTTCAATCACACCTGTTACAGTCGATAAATCGCCCTTCAAATTAATAAACCCCTCTCTATCAAATACATTTGTATCCCTTTCTATCAAATACACTTTTATCACATTTATCTTCCCTATCCACTGCAACGTTCTCCATCCATCAAGTATTGGTTTATCCAATTTTATCCTCATTTCGTCGAAAGAATCATTCCTATAAACGAGCTTCTCCTTCAGCCCCAGAGCCATTCGCCTGAAAACGACGCCGTGAGAGGCCCATTCCGATCCATAAAACTGAATGCGGATTAAATATTAATTTTCTCATTATACGGACTATCTCTCCTGCGCTAATTCTCTCTTATCTCTCTAGAGGCTCAAGAAATTGATACTTGGAAGGACGTGATGGGGAGATGAAATATACCGTTTTCTCGATGGATTTTGGATTGACGTTTTTGAAAATTGTATTTTTTATTTTAGAGAGATGCGACATTGGGTGAATTATAATTTAGTAAATCCTAAGAATCCTCAAAAGCTTATGAATACGCAAAAAAAAAAGGAACAAAGGCAATGGAATAACAGTAAGAACTGACATTAGTCTATCCAAACACGCACACACATATAGTGGCTATTCATGAGCCTTTTTTCTTAATATGTGAAGTAACTATTGTTGTGGAAGTTTCACATCCCTAAGGTTCATCCATGATTCAGCAGTTAGAAGCTAAAAGTGGTAGTGACTTCTATTATTCTCTGGAGCCACCCATTATTAGACTAAATTGCATAAAACATACACACAGACATATACATACTGTACATATATATATATATATATATATATATATATATATATTTACATATATATATATATATATATATATATATATATATATTTATATATATATATATATATATATATATATATATATATATATGCTCAGAGAGGCTGTGGAAACCATCTATTACATATATTCATTCAATGAATTTATAAATATGACGATGTCAACTCTGACCGAAACTAATCTAGCAGTTTCAACGAACCCTTTAAAAATATGGGAAAATTTTACAATATTCTAAACTTCAATTTCATTTTGTGATTTCTGGACTACTTCAGTGTTTGTAGTGAAATATATTTAAAGCACGATATTTGTAACCCATTTCTGAGTTTCTATTCATTTACGGGTTTTTTTCCCGCTTACTATTATTTAAAGTCATTTTAACTGTTATCATTCTGTATTGATCCCGTTTTATTTTGTATGATACTTTTTGGAAGGGTGAAAATTTCTTTTCCTTCCTGCTCACGAATTTGTGCACCTTTTGGATAATATTAATTGTAACTTCTCGTACTACTTCTAATGCAAATAATGACTATGCTAAGTTATTTTACTTCTCGTTCAATGGAAAATAAAAAGGTCCTTGATAAAGTTAAAAGTTAAAGTTAAAGTTGTGTGGTTTCAGTTCTAGTTTTATCAGAATAGATGATCACCAGAACGTCAGCTGGGAAAGCCCAACCCCCCACTGTGGTGCCCAACCACAGCAGTGGCCTCCCCAATAAACAGCTTAAACTCACGGTCCTGGGTTGGGATCCATCTGCTGCCATGCGAATGCTAGGCGAACACTTTACCACTGTACTAGCCAGGAGGCTAGTAAAATTTGATTACCTTGACATTTTATTTGTATTAGATAATATCCAGAATTGTGTTCGTTATAATTAACAGGAAACGTTATTCTATTTCTTCAAAGGTAATAATTATAGTTTTCCCCAATAGATTTTTTCTTTTTTTTTGAAAATTAATGGAATTCGTCGAACACAAAGCCCGTTCTTAATTTTGTTATTGCAGTAATTGCACGTCTAATTCAACCCTTTTATCTTCTTTCGGATTTTTCTGCGAATTTTAGTCTCATCCTCTTGAATAAGTACCTATATTACCGATGTTTGGTTCATTATAGTCAGAGCCAACATAAAAGTTATAATTACTTGGATGTAACCTTGATAGTGTACCCATTTTAACCTAGCTTGTTATAGCCTAACAAAAACAACATTGATGGTGTAGCTATTCGAAATCTAGCCATTTATCTCGAAAACAAGGTTAATGTGTTGCTATTCAAAATCTAGTCAGTTATATAAAAAAAACAACATTAATGGAGTAGCCATTTGAAATCTGGCGATTTATATCCGGAATAACATTGATGGTGTAGCCATCGGAACTCTATTCAGTTATATCCCAGAAAACATCTATGGTGCAGCCATTCGAAATTAGCTAGCTATATACAAAAAAACATTCATGATGTACCCATTCAAAATCTAGCTAGTTATATCCAAATAATATTGATGGTATAGCCATTCCAAATCTAGCCAGTTATATCCGATACAACATTGATGGTTTAGTCATTTGAAATCTAGTCTGTTATATTTAGAACAACATTGATATAACTATTCGAAATTTACCGTAAATAATTTTATCCAAAATAACATCGACGGTGTAACCATTCGAAATCTAGCCTGTGATATCCAAAACAGCAAATCCATACTATTTGAAATCACTTGGCTATGGTAACTTGAATGATCTTAGTTAATTATTTAAATTTTGTATTATAGGTAGGTGTTAATTCTACATACTTTATTGTGCTCAGAATTTTTTAACTGCATTACCAAATAATTGTTGTTGTTGGTGATTTTATAGATTCAATCAATTCCATTCGAGTAATATGATTATTAACTAGAAATGTGAGAGAAAATGATGAAGGGGATGCAAATTTGCTCATAGTAATTTTCTGTGAATTACGAAACAACTGTATTAAATTTTGCATACAGCTGAAACAGATCTTGTTTTTAGATCATATGAGGCAGAGCGTCACAAGATTTAAGATTTTATTTAATAGTTGATTTTTTGGTTAGTTCCAGTTCTTTACTTTGGCCCAAGTAGCATTCTACTTAGTGATTTAATTACATGATATTACTCGGTAATACAAAGTATTCAAAGTGTTTTTTGTTTTCTTTATTGCCCTTAAAGATCTTATGTAATGCTCCTTGAAAGCTATGTTGGTTCACCTATGAATTCATCTATGAAAATAGTAACTAAAGTTGATATTATTTTACAGATCTATTATACTGTTTTATTAGATTTTTAGCCGGATTTGAATGACGTGCAAGGAAAACCAACCATCCTGGGGTATACTATAAATGGGCAAAGCTTTTTTCTGCCTTCACTTTTCATTTACTTCATTCATTCAGAGAGAGAGGTACGGTTTTATTTTTTTAAAGTAATCGTACTTAGTCATGCCCACCTTTGATTCAATTACCTTAATAGTTTATTTGTGGTATTTTCTCTTCTCTTTGTACAATATCTTAAAATCATTTATGGAGTTCAGGCAGAAATCATCGCGGGAATATAAGAACCGCATATCGCGTACAGAATCTCTTTTGGTTTGAGAGGGTGCAGAGATCTACGATAGTTTCTCGTCCCTTTCTACACTTTATATACATTAAGCAAGGGCTGTTTAGATAACTGAATAATGCGCCAAAATAATTAAAGGTAGGTGTATCTTGAGATCAATCTATAATGATGAATATAGCAAAAAAAAGTCGAATTCAATATTTCGCTTATTTAAATGTTCATTTAGTGAATTCTATCTTTAATTTTTCAATTAGTGAATTCTTTAATAATAAGAGGACTTAACTTGTTTGGTTAAGGAAGCCATGTTTTCGCCTGTCTGTTATTCAGGCAGCGGGCATCTTCGATAAAAAACCAAGGAACTTAGTTTGATGAAGTGTGTGGAAAATTCACCTATTGACCTTCGGACGTTATTTAACATTTATATTGTTCAAATATCAAAGATAAAGGTCACATCTATTTTTAAGGTCTTATAGAATACTGAAATATTTCTCAGTAAGTTCACTATGTTTGACCGTTAAAGATCAAAGATGCCAGTCATATTGCCAGCAGTTAAGGTACTTCATAAATGGCTGCATGTATGTGACATCATTTTTGTTCGGGTATGACGTTACTAATTCCTTCTTGAATAAGCTTGCTACATAGTATGACCTTCAGAAAGCTAGAATACAAGTTTACACATACACACACACACACACACATACATATATATATATATATATATATATATATATATATATATATATATATATATATATATATATATATATATAAATATATATATATATATATATATATATATATATATATATATATATGTATATATTTATAAATGCTTTATATGCGTCAAATTATTTATTTGTGCTATGCTGTTCATTTTCGTGAATCGTTCTGTAATCCGCGAATAAATAATTTGATCAGCGTTGACACATAAAGATAAAAGATTGCTGATGCATTTCCCATGTAGAAGAAAATAGACGTTTGTTGTATTGAAAAATTACAAAAATCATAAACTTAGTTCATTTGGATTGGCTTCTAAAAAGTGAACGCCAAAACCATCAAATAGTAAATAATTCTAAAAACGTTTTCTTTCGATTAAGTGCGTTCCATACATGAGATTTTAGACGTTTAACTCGTTTTCTTTGCCGATTACCCTTTTCAAACCATTAGGTCCTCTCTCCTCCACCTCTATCTACGACTTTCACATCCCCCCCTTCAGGAGGACAGTTCCTTCACTGCCCTTAATGCAATGCACTGTAAGCATTACTTCGGATTTTGCTGTGTCCATTTGGACCCGAATTTCACCCATTTTTTAGCCTTATTCTTTACCTCCATTATAGACTTCTTTCTGCCTCTTTAGATGTTTCCATCAGTTGCAAAAGGTTGCTGAATAACTTCCCTGGCCCTAGCGCTGGGCTACAAGGTCTTAAATCCACAATCTTCCTTCTTTTGAAAATTCCTTCTAGACAAAAGCATCCACAGTGAAGTGTTTAATATCTAAAATTTGCGAATTGCACTACAATTGCAGTCCTTCGTAACTCAACGAAGAAAGTAAAGGGAAGCTCGAAAATTTGTTAGAATTTTTTCCTTTGTTAGTAGGGCGTGTTGGCAACAGATGGCGGTGATCAGTACGGTGTTTTGTTTACATCTGGATTCGAGAAAAAAAAAATATAAATTAAGTTTGTCACTACTGCTGAATCATGATAAATGCATATATGATTTAGGAAATTTTTATTTTTTAGAATACAGTACCAACAATCGTATACGCCTACCAATGGCTTAGATTCCATAAATAGTTGTGATACATCTGTTTGTGCTTTCGGTGAATTTTAGTTGGGCGCGTTGTCAATAGGTGGCGCTGATCTCAAAGCTATTGTTCGCGGGTTTTTTGGAGATGAACTCTCCGGTCTTCCCTTTACTGTCTTTGGTAACTCGAGGACATCATTAAGGTTCCCTTTGTTTCTTACTTCCAAAGATGCCACCATCTACCTCCTCTCGGTCCTCAATAAACCTCTTTGTCCCTAGTGCCCTATGCATTCTCTCCTTTCCTTTATCCCACTTTTCACATTCCTTTGAGTACTCAAAGTTACGTATAATCACGGCTGACACAATTAGTCCGTTGAAGAAGAGCGAAGTGGACGGTAAAGAATTACGCAAGACGAGTAAAGGGACATAATATCGTCAGAATTTGTAATTTGTAATTTGAAATATTTCTTAGAATGTTTTGTTCATTACTTCTCTTGTAGTTTATTTATAACCTTTCTTCACTGGACTATTTTTCCCAGTTGGAGCCCTTGACCTTATAGTAACCTGTTTTTCCAACTGGGGTTGTAGCTTAGTAAGTGAAAATGATAATAATAGTAATAACCTCTTTTGCTGTGACGTCAGGAGATCATGTCCTACTCTCTCGAAATGTAGAAGAATGAGGATAAATACAACCAAAGACAATTATTAGCCTTATCCTTTATCCCAAAACATGTCAGAGTGAGATAGATTCTTTCTTCATGTTTATGCTCCATCTCATTGTGACTAAAGATACCCTATTAGGTAGTAGGTTGGCCATGGCACCAGCCACCCATTTAGATACTACTGCTAGAGAATTATTGCTCATTTGAATGATCAGACAGTACTACATTGGATCCCTCTCTCTGGGTACGGCATATTTTTCCTTTGCTTACATATACACAGCATATTCTGGCCTATTCTTTCCACATTATCCTCTGTCCTCATACACCTAACAACACTGGGGTTAACTAATGCACTATAGTTGTTCAGTGACTACTTTTCCTCTTGGTAAGGGTAGAAGAGACTCTTAAGGTATGAGAAGCAACTATTCTAGGAGAATGACACTTCAAACTCAAACCATTGATCTCTAGTCTTCGGTAGTGCCATAGCCTATGTACCATGGTCTTCCACTGTCTTGGAGTAGAGTAATCGTGCTTGAGGGTACACTCGGGTACAATATTCTTTTATTTCTCTTCTCTTGTTATTTTGAAGTTTTTTTTTAATATATATATATATGAAATATTTATTTCAATATCATTATTCTTGAACTTCTGTAGTTCATTTCCTGATTTCCTTTCCCAACCGGGTATTTTCCCTGTTGGAGCCCTTGGGCTTATAGCATTTTGCTCTTCTAACTAGGTATCTAGTTCAAGAAGTAATGATTATAATAACAATGGGAAAATGCAATAGTAGTAGTGGATTATTTATTCAAAATGGATAGAATTTCAAGTTGAACTTACGTATATTATACTTCATATGTTCTCTTGTCTACAAAAATACTATAATTTTATATCCAGAAATATTAGATGCCTAGACTATACTGTACATGCACACGTGCCTCTACACACACACACACACACACACACACACATATATATATATATATATATACGGCATATATATATATATATATATATATATATATATATATGTATATATACGGCATATATATATATATATATACATGTGTGTGTATTATATATATATATATATATATATATAAAATATATATATATATATATATATATATATATATATATATATATATATATATATATATATATATATAAACACAGTGTTCATATGTGTGTGTACGTTTGATAATTGATTTGTTTGGGTGTGTGTATACATGTACACATACACATATATATATATATGTATATATATGTGTGTATATATATATACTGTATATATATATATATATATATGTGTGTGTGTGTGTGTGTGTGTGTGTGTGTCCGTTTGTAAGCAGGTTTGTTTGTGTTTATAAGCTGGTGCGCGTAATTGTATGTATTCGAGTAGATTTTACTACTGCATATGCTTAAGAGAAAAGGTTAAGGAAACAGCGAGATATCTTTCAATTGATGATGACTTCCCTAATTACCATTTGATTCTTTTTTAATTCGGTTTTTCTTCTAATTGCTCACACCCTTACCTGGATAACTTCTTGAATGTAATTAGTCCAACATGTAATTATATTTCCTGAAAGCGCTTTCGAAGGCAGAAACCTAAAGCTAATGTGATTTAGAATTCATTGTTAGCAAGTCATCTCAGTCATTAAGCAAATCCTTTTTGAGCACACGCGCGTGCATTTTTCATACATACACAGAGAGAGAGAGAGAGAGAGAGAGAGAGAGAGAGAGAGAGAGAGAGAGAGAGAGAGAGAGAGAGAGAGAGAGAGCTAACTCAAAGACTTACGAGACTTCAACGGTGAAATTAAGGTTTGAGGAAACAAGAGGAAAATCAAAGAGAAGTTTCTTGTGATGTAATTACATTTTAGTCCTTTTGCTGCTACAAAGACGTCTGGAACTTGATGGAAAAGAAACTTATAATTAGTATGAGAGAGAGAGAGAGAGAGAGAGAGAGAGAGAGAGAGAGAGAGAGAGAGAGAGAGAGAGAGAGAGAGAGAGAGATCTTTGTAGAAAATGTATCCTAATGCTTCTATAGTATTATAGTGCAATGTACTACTTTTCAATATCCCAGCTCTTTATTCCTCTTCTGCCTTTTATGTTAAACTCTGGAAGGTGCAGTGGTACAGATCCTCTTGAATATAAATGGAATCATGAGCTTCGTCGAAGATTGTGAGGTTTGTGAGGTCGGTCATGATTCTGTGAAGCCTTGTGGAAAATCACTTATTTATTTAAGAATGGATCTTAATTTTTTATTCCCAAGAATCATAATGTTTTCATAAATGATTTTTTGAAAAAAAATTTCGTAATATCCAAATATTTTTGCATCTTAAAATTTTCACCACCATAGCTCAACCATTGTGGTCCTGACGAAGAGTCATGTAAAGAAAGTGATTCGAAACGTGTGCCGACACTGTATGATAACAGGAGAAACTTGAATGCAGTTTTCGTGGTATCCCGGAAACTTATCTTGATCTTAGTTTGTCCGGAGAGATTTTGCCTTCGATTTTTAGACTCCAATAATATTCATTTTATATATATATATATATATATATATATATATATATATATATATATATATATATATATATATATATATATATATATATATATATATATAAACGCACTTACTTTTTACAGATACAACAGTTTTTTAGTGATTGAACCCATGGTTTGATTCCTGAAAGAGGAAACTCGAATTATTATAACGCACAAATTATAACAATCAATCCGCTCAAGTACATTTTAAGAATAATCCACCTACAGTATCTGGCAGCAAATTGCCTCTCTCTCTCTCTCTCTCCTCTCTCTCTCTCTCTCTCTCTCTCTCTCTCTCTCTCTCTCTCTCTCTCTCTCTCTCTGCATTAGCCTTGCTAATTTATTGCAAAGCGTATGAGCAAATTTTGTAAGTTCAGGGTTTACGTTTCTATTTTTTCCAGGAATAATGGCCAAAGTCCCAGGTCCCTCTGTCTCACTTAGGGTTATTAAGCTTATTTATAAGGGGTTTCTTTCCCCCCGGTAAGCATGGTCGTATTCATTTCAGTGCGGGAAAAACAATCAAATAATATTTCTAACGATGGCGGAACATCTTGCCTCATTAGAAAGGTCAGGCCTCTTACGCCGCCCGAGGTAATGAGGTACTCGGTGTTATCCCAAATACAACGTGTCTAACGGGCCTCATTATAAGGAAGAAAATAATGATGCTCTCTTGAGATATGTTTCGTTTTGTGTGACGTTAAAAAATATTGTTGTCTTGAGTTGCAACTTGTTACTAGAACACAAAATCGCATGAGTGGTCTGACACGTTACATGTTTTAGAGAAAACACATATTGCGGTATTGTAACAAGAAAAAAAAAATAATGATGCTTTCTTGAGATGTGTTCCGTTTTGTGTGACGTGAAAAATATTGTTGTTGTTGTCTTAAGTTGCAACATTTTACTTAGAATACAAAATCGCTTGATTTCTTTGTGGGATGAGTTACATTTTTTGTTAAGGAAAAAAATAATATTGGGACAAGACCTTGGTTTCAGTGGTGTGAGGTGAATTACATGTTTTGTTAAGGGAAACAAAACATTTCAGCATTGTTTGTGGGAAGATCTTGGTTTGAGTGGTATGGAATGAGTTATGTTTTGTTAAGCGAAAAAAATAAAGGCATTGTTTGAAAGTGAGGCAAGACCAAGGTTTGAGAAGTGTAATGGTTTCGTGTCAAATTATGAATAAACAGAAGCGCTTTATCAATTGTAATGAATATCATATATATAAACAAAATATGGTCGCTTGACCATAGGGTGATGAGTCGCATATTTTTACGTAAACGAAATAATTCTTACTTGAGCAATAAATAATGAGGTACCCTTGGTGGCTTCACAAACTATACTCGCTTATAAAACATCACGCAGGTGTGTATAAAATCTAATGAGTCAATTTTTGTAGTGATTTGAAATCACTATACCAATGTATGATTTTATGATGAAAAGTCTGTAGGTTGAACCCACAGGAGAGAGTTGTCGTTTGCTTCTCTAAGGACTCGATCTGAGTAATGAGGGCCCAGTTCCATTGTGTGTGGTGTTGCTCCACGTGGGCATTCAGGTGTGGTGGCATTTGCCCACTTTAGTCCTTGCTCTGTTTATGTGGTGTAATAGAAATCGAGCAATGAAAGAAAATAGAATTCGTTATCTATTATTGCGCTAAAGAAAGAGTGTGGTGAACTGTGTTGTTGTTGTTGTTATTATTATTATTATTATTGTTATTATTATTATTATTATTATTATTATTATTATTATTACAAGCTGAACTAGTGAACTGTTTATTGCAATAGAAAAACGGTCGCTGGATCAATAAATGAGAAGTTATTTCTTTTGATGTTGGAAAAACGAGTTCTTGCGAAAGATGAGAACCATGAATAGATGAATAAACATTATCCTCAGAAATTGACTGATAGGTTATTAACGATAAGCAACCAACACGAAAGGGAAACATAAATGTAAAACCCTTGAGATAACTTGAGTATGAAGGAAATATAGAAAGGTAAACTAATGAAGAATATTATTACTTTGGGACAGAGTTCGTTTTGATTAGGTAATCTATATGCAACATAAAGTTTAATGAAAAAGATCTCTTATATATTTCGATATAATGTAAGGGTGCGTCATTTTCAATTTCCCAGTATGTGGAAATCTTGAAATTGTCTTTCAACATTTATATATATATATATATATATATATATATATATATATATATATATATATATATATATAATATATATATATACATATATATATATACACATATATATATATTTATATATATATATATATATATATATAAGTATTTATATATACATACATATATATATATATATATATATATATGTATATATATATATATATATATATATATATATATATATATATGTATGTATATATATATATATTCTTCCCTGTCACGCTCCGGAGGTGAGCGGGAGTTGTCATTGCCAGGTGATAAGGGGTGCCCTGGAAGGTCACTGGGAGACCACACTCTCCAAAAATTTTTCTAACCAACAGGTTGTAGTCAGCAAAGGTGAAGGAGTTGGGGAAAGGTTGAATCTGTTTGTGTGCGTGTGTGTGTTTATTTAGATGTAATTTTTGACGGCTGTGGTACACTAGTGAGTGTATATATATATATATATATATATATATATATATATATATATATATATATATATATGTATGTATGTATGTGCGTTTCTATAAATATATATATATATATATATATATATATATATATGTATGTATGTGCGTGTATATATATATATATATATATATATATATATATATATATATATATATATATATATATATATATATATATATATAATAGGTTGGCCAGGGCACCAGCCACCCATTGAGATACTACCACTGGAGAGTTATTGGATCCTTTTACTGGCTAGAAAATAATGCATTGGATCCTTCTTTCTGGCTGCGGCTCATTTTTTCTTTGCGAATATTCTGGCCTATTCTTTACGCATTCTCGTCTTTCCTCATACACCTAACAGCACTGAAATTACCAAACACTTCTGCGCTCAAGGGGCTAATTACTGTACTCTAATTGTCCAATGGCTACTTTCCTCTTGGTAAGGGTAGAAGAGACTCTTTGGCTATAGTAAAGAGCTCTTCTAGTCTTGGGTAGTGCCATAACGTCTGTACCATGGTCTTTCACTGTCTTGGGTTAGAGTTTTTTTGCTTGAGGGCACACTCGAGTACACTATTCTATCTTATTTTCTATCCCTCTAGTTTTTTTTTTTAAATGGTGTGTTGGGCAGGCTTAATAGAAGGGCTATGGATGGTTTAGCAAGAGGTTGTCTTTTCATTAGCTGATTCTTTTTCTTCTCAAAACCATCCTTACTGTCCTCCCTTCAGTTGAAGTGGTTATCCTGAAGGGTATCTAGCCTTGCATGGTGTATCGGCTCCTCCTTGTTGACCCGTTTTTTCCGACTTTTTTTCTATAGTCTATGGGTTTGATCAATCACTTCATTTATATTTCTGTGCATATTGTTTTTGTTATCATTCTTGTTAATTTAGTTTTTATTTATGATGTATCTTTTTTATTACCATTAATTCTTATGCTGTCTGGTGACATTGAGCGAAATCCGGGACTAGTATGTCCTAGACTTTGTCAATGTCGTCTACTGTATTGTAATATTCGTGGTCTTCATGCAGATATTCAAGACCTTACAGTTGCGTCCAGATATGAGGATAATCCTTTGTGCTCAGAAACTTTGGTTTATAACATGAGGCACTCATCTGAGCTCCTTATAACTGGTTTCAAAGAAACCAATAATGTTGAAACGTGGTACCATCCCTAGGGCTAGGGGAATGTTGGTGTATATTACTGAGTACCCTGGTTTTCATAAGTCCTGCTATGAATTTGGATGTCATGAGATTCAGGCAATAAAAGTTTGTGGCAGGCATAACAACTTCTATTTGTGTTCCATCTACTGGAATCCAGACATAGATGATTTTGTGTTCGATTGCCTTCTTACCATTATGGCTAAGATACAAGAAGATGATAGAAAGGCCTCTTTTGTCTTTGTTGGTGATTTTAATGCTCACCATAGGGAGTGGGTAAATTCTATTTCTCCTACCGATTGCATGGCTTAAGAGCTTTAGACTTTGCCTCTGAAACAGGCTATGAGCAGGTCATAAGTGAGTGAAGCAACTTACAGGTCTGTCAAATGCTTGGACCTTGTATACACTGACTCCCCTGGTGTTATAACAAGTAAGGTTGGTTCTCCAGTTGGAACATCTGATCATGCCTTGATTTCATTAGTAGTGATGACTGAGCAGTTTATCTCTTATGTATCATACTCATGTAAGATTTATATGAAGTCTTAAACACACTGGAATTGGATTTTGCATGATCTTTTTGGGCTTGAATTGGTAACAGTTATAAAGTAGTGTTGATCCTGTTGTCTCTTTGAATGAGAATCTAGACAACATAATTGATAGGGGTATCCCTTCTCGTGTACTAAGGTACCGAGTGAAGGACAAACCATGGTTCATTGATGATTGTAGACGTGGTTATTTGGAGAAGCAGGAGGCCTATCATCTTTGGAAGGGTAACAGATCAGATATGACCTGGAATAACTATGCTCAGCTTGGAGCTTTTGCTCAGAGAGTTTATGCTTCAACTGAAAAAGAATACAATTTAGCCATTAAAGAAACCCTTTCTGGTACAACCCAGGAACATAAATGGTGGACTACCCTTAAATGTGCACTCTTTGGTGTAGATGCAATAGTTCTTGCTTTACATAAACCAGATGGCTCAGTCACTTACTGTCCAAAGGAAAAGGCAATCCTTTTGGCTGATGTTTTTGACAGTAAGCAGAGTAATGAGAAACTCGAACTTCCTCATTCCTGTTTTCCTGAGGCTAAACTAACTAGTTTAGCTTTTCGATCTCGAAAAATTAAATCTCTCTTGATGGACCTTGATACTTATGGAGGTGTACCCCCAAATGGTATTTTTCCTTTGTTTTTATAAAGACTGCAGATTTCTTAGCTCCAAACTTATCCGTTAATTTGCGCAAGTTAGCAAGAAGAGGAGATTTTAGCACTTGTTGGAGAATTGGTGATGTTACTCCTCATTGTAAATGTGTTTGTGGTAGCTCAAGTCCAACTGATTACCTCCCAATTTCCACAATTCCCATTTTATATAAAGTTTTTTAACGTCTTTTGGAAAAACATCTATATTCTGTAGGTTTGTTGAAGGGAATCATCTGTTCCCTAGTTTGCAATTTGGTTTTCGTAAAGGCATTGGAGCATGTGATTCCCTTCTTACAATCTCCAATGCTGTACAGAAATCCCTTGATTGTGGTCAATAAGTTTGTATGATTAGCATTGATTTTAGTGCTGCCTTTGACCGTGTTTATTATGAAGCCCTTGTTTTTAAACTCAAACAGTTGGGAGTGGGTGGGTCGTTTCTTAGCATCATTATTGAATTTTCAAGTATTAGATCGCAAAGAGTTGTTGTTGATGGGCACCATAGTAAGTATAGGAATGTGATATTTGGTGTTCCACAGGGTAGTGTTCTTGGCCCATTACTTTTCATACTATATACACATGACATGTGGTTCGGCCTAGAAAACAAGCTTGTCACATGTGCACGAATTCCATCTCCTGAATGTAGATCTGTGGTTGCTGAATCCTTTAATAGAAATGTAGATGAAATTAGTGCATGGTGCAAATTATGCGGTATGAAGTTGAATCCTAACAAAACTCAAAGTATGATTATAAGTAGGTCAAGGACAGAAGCTCCTTAACATCCGGATCTCAGTATTGACATTGTTTCTTTAACTTTGTGTAGCTCTTTTAGAAATTTAGGCATATTTCTCGACAACAAATTTACTTTTGAGAAGCACATTAGGTCTCTGTCTTCTTCAATTGTACAAAAAAATGACTAATTGAGAGAGTCTTTTAAGATTTTCAGTGGTTAATCTATTCTGAAGAAGTGTTTTATTTCTTTCATTCTACCTTGTTTCGAGTACTGTTCTCCTTTCTGGTCTTCAGCTGCTGATTCTCATCTTAATTTGTTGGACAGAAACTTACGGTCTTCTTAATTTATTTTTCATGGTCTAGGTATTAATCTCTGGCACTGTCGTTCAATTAGTTCATTATGCATGTTGCATTAGATTTTTCATGATTTTGACCATCTATTACATTCACGTCTTCCCGGACAGTTCCATACTGTTCGTTATACTAGGCACGCTGTTAATTCTAATAGTCAGGCCTTCTCCATCGTGAGGCTTATTACTACGCAGCATTCTAGAATTTTACTCCACTTGTGATCAAGTTGTGAAATGATCTTCCCTAATCGGGTTGTTGAATCAGTAGAACTTCAAAAGTTCAAACTTGCAGTGAATGTTTTTATGTTGAATAGGCTGACGTAAGTCTTTTTATAGACTATATATGAAATATCTGTTTTAATGTTGTTAATGTTTTCCTTAGATATTTTTTTTTTTTAATTTTTCATTACTTCTGCTATATTTTATTTATTTCCTTTCCTCACTAGGCTGTTTTTCCTGTTGGAGCCATTAGGACTATAGCCTCTTTATTTTCCAATTAGAGTTGTAGCTTAGCTAGTAATAATGATAGTTTAACACACACACACACACACACATATATATATATATATATATATATATATATATATATGTATATATATGTATATATATACATAAATATATATATATATGTATATATATGCATATATATATGTATATATATACATATATATATATATATATATATATATATATATATATGTGTGTGTGTGTGTGTGTGTGTGTGTGTATGTGTGTGCTTATGAGTGTGTGTAGGCTATATGTATACACTATATATATATATATATATATATATATATATATATATATATATATATATTTATATATATAAATATATATATATATATGTGTGTGTGTATGAGTGTGTATGTGATATGTATACACTTATATATTTGTATATATAACCAGCTACTTGCTCTTTATCATATAATGGAGATAATCGTAAACCCAAAAGATTCCAGTAAATAACCCTATTCTGAAATACTAAGATAAAACCTCAAAATTAATGGCACGTTTTGCTTGGTGCGTTCATCGCATCGATGACCATCAAACGATTTTTAGAGCACTAATTATTGTCGCGAACGAAGTGAGTGACCTTAAATGAAATGCCAACATTTTTGCGAATGAATCTCACCCAACCCATAGACCTGTCATTCCCTTCAATTATTATCGCCTTGGGCAGCTGATATTTTCGGCGGAGGGGCCAGTAACTCCTATACCAAATAATATATTAAAATGAAGTTTTAAGGGATTATTTAGATATAAGTACGCTTTGTTTCTGCTAATTTTCCTCTTTATACCTGCTTTAGGCATGCCCTGGCTATCACTTTCGTTCGTAAGTGACTACATTTAGCTAAAAATTCAGTGGAGCAGCACACTACTCCTAGAGATTTATAGATATCCTAATGATTTTCACTGTTTGATGTGTGTTATGTGAACTACTTTCATACTGATTTTTGTATTGATACTTACGATAGAAAAGTCACCGTAGCCATTTTATGATATCCTTGGTAGGCCGATTTTCGGCGGCACCGTAAATTACTCGAATTTTCAGGGATTTATGGGATGGATATTTAATTTGCCAATATCAATTTTCATGTTGATATCTGCCATAGAAAAGCCACAGCAAACATTTACTTCGGTATGGGTTGAATGGTTATTTTTAGCGGTTGAGTAAATTGTTCCTAGAATAACTACCTATCCAAATGAAAATTTCAGGGATTGATGTAAAACAGATTCTCTGTTTCTGCTAAATTCCATGGTAACATCTACAATTATTGAAAAGACATAGATATCATGTAGCCTTCTTAAATATGATGTTAAATATAGCAACATTTTAGTGAACTGCGCGATAGTGAGCGACACCAACGAGTGACAATGCCGATCTCATGACCAATATCCGTCCCGAGTTGCTGCTAGATATTTTTAATTAGTCCTAGCGACTGCCGCTTGAGTCGCAAACGATCGGGAGCAGTCGCTCGAAGCAAATCTGCCCCATTCGAAAACAAAAAAGTATTGCTCTGAAAATCGTTGATTTACGCCATTGATTCTGAGTTTTTTATTTTTTAGTAGTAGCCTATTTCAGGTAAAGTTGTATCGTGGAATCTTTTTCGTTCACGATTATATTACACTAGTGTCAAGCGCCTAGTACAATACGGACCACCAAGAAGCACTGGATGATTTAAAGGTCGCTTATAAATAGCAGAGGCAAGGGACAGTGACAATGCCCTAACAGAACAATGCTCTAGAGACTGACCATATATCCATATGATCAGCTATCTGTCTGTCAGTCTGTTAAGATTGCCTTGCCTTATGCAAGACACGGGCTCTTGCTTTGGCAGCCCGTAAGTGAATGTAATTGTAATTTACTTTGAAAGAGGGAATCTGAGCAGTGCTCAAACCCCCTCTCCATCCAAACTAGGACCAGGGAGGACCAAGCAATGGCTGCTGATGACTCAGCAGGTAGGCCTATAAGCTCCCCCAAACCGCCCATCCTTAACTTACAAGGATGGTGAGGTTACAGACACTACAAGAAACCATCGACCTTGAGCGGTCCTCGAACCTTAGTCCAGCAGAAATAGGAGAAAGTGACGGCACTGGACGATTTACGCAACTTTTCTTCTGAAATAGGAGAGTCACGTCTTGACGCATTGCCTATCTTATTCCTATCTTATTTGAACTTAATGCTCGTTGCAACTAATTCTATACGGAATGAAATGGCATTCATTGGTTTAGAAGGTGATCAGTTTTACAACAGCTTCTGGTTCTTCACTCAAAATGTTGTTTGCTGTTAGTTATTTGTATTTGCTATTCATGCTGAAATAGTAATAATGATACTAACAGCAATGAAAGTAATGGTAATAATGATATTTATGATAATAATAGTGGTTATGATTTTTTATCCGATGAATATCGGCTCAATATGCGAGAGTTGAAATTAGAATACGTAATTCTTCCAATTCAGAAATTAATGAGCACCTATTTTTTTCATTTACAAAATTAACGAACAAAAATGTTCAGATTAATAACCATGATATCAACTATCGCCATAAAAAC
>NC_090733.1:109229246-109241746 GCF_036898095.1 Palaemon carinicauda
ATTATTATTGAATAATATTTTCATGTTATATTAATTCCCATTATTATGATTTTGTTAGTTTATATTAACTTCGGTTTTGTCGATTTTTCTTTGCCTGCTTACGAAAATATTTTGAACACTGCTACCTATCTTTTTTGAATAATTATTCAAGAATATTGACATTTCTACTATTATAGGTAAATTGGAATTCCTACAATAAGAGATACATTTACTCGATTTAGTGATTAAGATCCTTATCATATTAGAGACGTTCTAATATCATCAATTACCTCTATTTATTGATTAACATTGCGTTGGGAGGCAGTTTCTCCAATTTGACTGTAATATTCTTAAAAGTTTATAAGTTTAAGCTCACAAATACACATAATTATTTTTTTTAACCGTATATATGCACACAATGTACATGCTATCGAACACACATTCATTGCCCACAAGAACCAAACATTAACACCTACAGCTTCTGCTTTTGTATTATTATTATTATTATTATTATTATTATTATTATTATTATTATTATTGTTGTTGTTGTTGTTGTTATCAGAGCTACATCCCTAGTTGTAAAAGCAGGATGCTCAAAGCCCAAATGCTGCAAAAGGGAAAGCAGCTCAGTACGAAAGGAAATAGAGAAATAACGAATAAACTATATGCGAAAGAATATAAGATATATTAAGAACAAATTGAGACATGAAGGAAAGAAGTTAAAGTTGTTCCATTGAATTAATTACTTTCCCCCTCACTAGGGAACGAGGAAATTGAATAAAATTCTCCTCCGGGCTCACAAGAGATTAAATGCCAGTCTTTTGAAATGATGAACTGTTAGGGAATATAAGAAAATTTTTTGTCTTTTGTAGATGCAAATCTCAAATGAAATCTGAATAAATTATCTCTCTTTTTTCTTCTTTTAAAATAGATATATAATTTACTCCAAAAAAGCTAGATATAATTTGTGTACGTAACATAATTATATTTGGAACACGTGGTCATTCGTTTTGATAGACCAGTCTGTCACGAGTTTTGAATTAATGCCTATTTTTTTAGATAAGTCTTTTTATACTTTGTCTTTAACTGGAATAGCGAAAGACACTACTCCATATACACATACATAGCACCCAAGTCCGTCTCCACCCAAGATAGGGTCAGGGGGGACAAGGTCGTGGCTTACAATGATTAAGGAGGGTGACCCATGGGCTTTCCAAACCTCCCCGTCCTTACTTCCCAAGGACAATAAAGTTGCCATTTCACCAGCAAATCCATTTCCCTCATTTTTTTTTTTTTTTTTTTTTTTTTTTTTTTTTTTTTTTACTCTTCCATCTTGTTTCTGACTACAAGATTAGAAGTAAATCGGAAAACAACAGAAACAGAAATTAAAAAGGAAAAGGTCATATTGAGTATTCATAAGAGGTATTTGGCGAAATGATTGAAATACGAAAATAACCACATATGTAATGAAAGGCTTCCCAATGAAATGTCTAGAATTAGAAAAGGTCATGATGTTAGACTTCCTCCGGCCAGCGGTCAAATTAAGAAGTGGGGAATATATATAAAAAGGAAATTGGCCTATATATCAGCCTGAAAATAGAAGAAAGTAAAAGATAGATATTTAGTTACCAACAAATGTAAGCCCTTTCAGAATTATGCAGTCATGTGAAAGAAGGGAAAGGCACGAAAAAAACTTATTTTAACCTAAAAATAGAAAGCAATATGGATATTGAACCTTAAAAACATCTCGCATGTGTAAACGCTGGAGAAACAATAAAATCATCCTAATTCGAACTTTTATTAAACTCTTGGCTTGTAATTCACGAAGGGGGAAATGTGTGGACTTGTGGCCGCTTTGGATTATTCACCCAGTCTTTATTTCATTTTATGAAAGTCCATCAATTTTCATTTCCGTAATCATTCGTAATGACACAATGCTTGAAATTATGGTGACATTTTCGTCACCATTTCCCAGAAGACCTTTGAAAGGGTCGATGCTTCATTTGGTAGAAATAAGCGGTATTAACTGTGCGCTGTAAATACGTAAAATTATTCTTTGAAGGTATATTTTACTAATATAAAAAAGCAATATAGTTTTCACAAAATACTCATGTTTTATTCTTTATATGATTGGAATTATTATTATTATTATTATTATTATTATTATTATTATTATTATCATTATTAGCACCAAATCAAAAAGTTCACTATTTTGCCCTGGAAGCTTAGGTAAGTTATAAAGGCTTAGGAATTAAGATATATATATATATATATATATATATATATATATATATATATATATATATATATATATATGTATGTATGTATGTATGTATGTATGTATGTATGTATGTTACAGTCAATATCTAAATCCAGGCAATTTGTAAAGTGACTGAACTTTTCAGGCAATATGTGAATTGCCTGGTTCACCCAGTTAATTTACAAATCAGCTAAAAATAGCAGACAATTTATAAAGTGACTAAAATTCTAATAGATTTTCTTGGCATATTGACTGAAATGAACCCCGGTATGGATATTCTGTCAGTTTACCTATTGAAACTTTGTGTGCTGTTGTCTGGGTAGTTTATTATTGTGCGTGTATGAAAGACTAGTACTTACACACAAAGTATGGCGTGTTCTGAGGAAGCATTTTTTTTTTTTTACCAGAAATAGCTGTTGAAGTAAAACTCTGATTCTTTTAAAATTACTGCTGCTTAAAATTTAATACTAGAGTCTGATAGAGGAACTCAAAGTAGCATCATCTGCAAAAAGATAAATTGAATCGGCAGTATAACATCCTCGGAAATTATGAAGTTTTTTAGTGTGTTGACGTTGAAAAGACGAAATGATAAAAGTCAAGAACCTGTTTATTTTGTGCAAATTGATGATAAGTTGGACACAAGAAAACGTATTCATATTACTATGGGACATGGTGGAAGAGATAAAATAGTCATTGCTCTATTAAGATATGCAAATGTTACTCGAGATACTGTAGGACTGTTCAAATCTTTGTGTTCAGTGTCAAAAGAAACGGAAAAGATTTACGACCAATTTTGGCAAATCAGGTGGATCTTGTTGACATGCAGTCTTGTATCAAAGGTAAATATAAGTGGATAATGTTGTATCAAGATCACCTAAAAAAAGTCTTGCTTATTTTGTCCCTTAACTTCCAAAAGGGCCGCTGATGATGCATTCCAACAAATGGACATATTTTTAATGTTTGGGCCATCTCAAATTCTTGAAAGCAATAATGGCAGTAAATTTACAACATTTGACATTTCGGAACTTGAACTTCTTTGGCCAGACTTGTTAATGTTTCATGGTAAACCAATGCATATTCAGTGTCCGGGATCAGTTGAAGGCCTTAATTGTGATAAAAAACAGCACACAAAGTTTCAATAGGTAAACTGACAGAATATCCATACCGGGGTTCATTTCAGTCAATATGCCAAGAAAATCTATTAGAATTTTAGTCACTTTATAAATTGTCTGCTATTTTTAGCTGATTTGTAAATTGACTGGGTGAACCAGGCAATTCACATATTGCCTGAAAAGTTCAGTCACTTTACAAATTGCCTGGATTTAGATATTGACTGTAACACACACACACACACACACACACACACACATATATATATATATATATATAAATATATATATACTGTATATACATATGTGTATATATTATATATATATATATATATATATGTATATATATATACTGTATATACATATGTATATATATAATTTTATATACACGTTTTCTTCATTGTCAAAAAAATAATTAATAGAATCTCTGAATATTATAAAATATTATTAAAATATAAAAATAACCAAATTGATATACATCTTATTTCTCAACACTACATTATATTATAATTGAAAATTTAGTAAAAAGTACAGTGCAAATTTTGAAGTAAATGGATACATAAGAAAAAACTAATTTCATCCGTAGTGAGAAAAATTTATGAATTGCAGCACAGTAACTTCACAAAATGAAAGTATGTAAACGTTTGTCCTGATTCCTAGAACCACTTTTTAATATGGACATATGTATGTATTAGTACATCACTATTGAGAAATATGTCAGATTCATCAATAAAGAATGTTTAATGGTCACATTCCTGGTTCCGATTCTTATTGGACAGACTTCGTTGTATTAAAACAATACAATTTATTCTTATAACCATTTTTTAGGCTAATGCTTATGGCGCAATTGAAAACGATCTACAGCAACTCTCTCTGAGAATCTAAGTTGGAGTGACGTAACTTGGCGTCGTGAACAAATGAAGAATACAAACGTAACAGATGAGCATCGTTATGAAAGATTCTTATCTCATATGTAGTACAAAAATAAGAGGAATCATATTCTCTCTTTTAGGTATTTTATAAATGGTTCAATACTTTCAAACATACGCTACAATGCATATAGTTAAAGCCAAAACGTGTTTCATTAATGAAATCTGGTACAATATCCCTTTCAATACATGTAGCTCTTATCCTATTACAGTACGAATTTGACATAATACATAACAGCGAAGAATAATAAAAGGGAGCTCGAAAAGTCATCCGAACGAAAATACCCCAAATGATAGAGTGCCGCCTCTAAACACTGCCACCTTGGAACCAGAAACAAGGGAATCGCTTCTGCTCGGCCCCAGACATAATATAATTCTGGATTAGCAACAATTGTGTGATCTGGAACGGAGTCGTTGAAAGACTTCAAATTGTTACTTGAGTCACGTTAACGAGCAGAAATTGGAGGCAAATGAAATTTCGACTTTATGCGAGTTACGAACCAAGGAGTTTAAGCAGATCGGGGTCGTTATAGTTGCTATAGTGCACTCTAAGAAAGCAATAACACATTACTAATGTCTAAGCAAAGCATGAGAAAGTAATCTTATTACCGCATCTTGAATAAGGTAAGGTAATGCTTTCCTTGATGTTATTATATATCATAATTTGTGCGCAGTCTTGCAATACTGAGTAAGGATCCTTAACATGTTGAGCAAACTAAAGGACATTGAAATACCCTTAAGTGATGAAACAGAATAATAAAAAAAAAAGTTACACTAATTCATGTGGTAAACGGGGAAGTCTTATGGAAAGGATGAAAATAAGGAAGTTAGTGAAAAGAGTTTATGATTTTATAGCTTCATAAGATATGAGATGAAAGCCTCAAAAGGGTTGAATGTGATGTGAAGTTTGAAACAAAGCTAACGATCCTTCTGCTTTTATATAAGTCTGAAGCAACTGATGCTATGGAAGTTTTAATGTATCAACGGCATAAGAGAACGATTATATCAAATTTGCGTTTCTCTTCTGTGGAGCCACCTGTGATAATATTGGTGTAGAAAGAAAATTACTACACAGTATATGTATGCACGTATACAGACACACACACACACACACATATATATATATATATATATATATATATATATATATATATATATATATATATATATACATATATATATATAATGAACTCCTTGATTATTTCTAGATTTTCTTGCACGTAGCAAATACAAATTCAGAAGCATATATATATATATATATATATATATATATATATGTATATATATACATATATATATACATATATATATATATATATATATATATATATATATATATATATATATACGTATATGAGTATATAAATAAACACATGTATATGTTTGTATGTATGTTTAAGTGTGTATGTATATATATATATATACTGTATATATATATATATATATATATATATATATATACATAAATATATATACATATATATATATATATATATATATATATATATGTATGTATGTATGTATGTATGTGTATGTGCATACATACATTCATACATACATGCATATATATATTTATATATATATATATATATATATATATATATATATATATATATATATATATATATATATACTCATGTGTAAAGTTATTCACTAAATAGGTAAAGTTGATCAAAACATAAAATTCACGATAACAAAGGTAATAATACCACCAGAAGTAGCAACAAACAGCTGAACCACCTATTGGCAACCGTTGTGGTTTACAAAACATACTGTATACATCAAGTGCCAGTAGTGCCAAGGGTCAAAGCCATCGTCCACTATGCAGATTAGGGGAAGGAGAAAAGTCCACGCTTTCTGTTTCATTCCTTTATGTCAACACTTACTTTAAAGCTCTCTAGCAGATCAGTGTGTAGTCGCCCACATTCTCTCTCTCTCTCTCTCTCTCTCTCTCTCTCTCTCTCTCTCTCTCTCTCTCTCTCTCTCTCTCTCTATAATTTAAGATTTGTTAGGTCCTTTTTCAAATATAGTATCTCTCTCTCTCTCTCTCTCTCTCTCTCTCTCTCTCTCTCTCTCTCTCTCTCTCTCTCTCTCTCTCTCTCTCTCTCTGTAATTTAAGATTTGTTAGGTCCTTTTTCAAATATTCTCTCTCTCTCTCTCTCTCTCTCTCTCTCTCTCTCTCTCTCTCTCTCTCTCTCTCTCTCTCTCTCTCTCTCTCTATTAAAATTTGTTAAGTCCCCTTTCAATCAACAAATTATTTGTATTTATTTTGGTGTTTACCTTTATTAACCTCTTTTACCTAGACTTGATGTTACAGAATTTTTCTTGGTTACTAATGAGACTTAATGTCCTCCAAAGGGTCATGAAATAATTTCTGATTGGGTTTCATTTTAAAACAGCCGCGTATCATTTTTCATGGATGAATTAATTTTACTGTACATGCTAGGATATCGATACAATTCCACGAATATATGTTATCCTTTTGAGATAAGGGAATAGCAAATAAACTATATATAAGTAAGGAATAAAAAAATGTAAAATATTTTAAGGCTACTAACGACGTCATATATAAATTATAAAACGATACTCGTGTTTACCTGCTCAATAGAAAAGGCTTTACAAAATGTTTAAACTTTTGAAGTTCCACCACTCAACTGCCTGATCAGGAAGATCATTCCATAATCTGATCATAGGTGGAATAAAACTTCTAGAATACTGTGTAGTGTGTGGGTCTATGTGTGTGTATGTGTATGTGTGTGTGTGAGTGCAGTATGTATATATGTAAATGAAGAGGATTTAATGTAAATAATCAACGAAACTCCGGATATTACCCAGTGGAACTATTCTTACGTCTTTCATATCAATAGAAAACTGGAATACTAAATCTCTTTTCAACCCTCCCTAGCAGATCAGTGTGTAGTCGCCCACATTCTCTCTCTCTCTCTCTCTCTCTCTCTCTCTCTCTCTCTCTCTCTCTCTCTCTCTCTCTCTCTCTCTCTCTCTCTCAGTAAGCATATGCTCTTATAAGTGTTTGGTCTAGCGTTTCTCTTTTCTAAAAGGCTCCACTTTTTTTCTTTTTCCTGCCCTTATTTACAGATTTCTTCTAGCCTGGTAGAAACGCAATATGGGGATCCTCTCATATAAGCTATTCCCATATACAAAAAGTTGCTGTTTCTCTTGGTATTTTTTTCACAGGCAAAAGCAATAACTCCCTTCACTTGCTTTTAAAGCAACACATGTTTACCTGGAACAATTTTTACCCTTATGAAAACCAATAAAAACTTTGAAAAATACTTTTTTAAAAACAAAATATTGAAAACCGATTCGATATAACGTTATGTTTTGATGTTATAAAGTTGGAAAAATAATCCTTCGTAACTGCAATTGAAATTCGGCAATATCTTCATGCCTATTTTATTTTCATTTTCCCCCGATGGATGAAACGTCATAGGTGCGGATGAATATGGACGAATGCTGGCTGAAATGCACATGTATCTCCTAAATGGACAAGTTACAAATATCCTAACGTTTGGAATTCGTTATCAAGATTCGTTTTGATCAGGCTTTTTGTGTAAATTTCAAGTTATTAATTTAGTAATTTCTTTTAGAGTTTTTTAAACCCTATATTTTTTTAAATTCTGGTATTTACTCATGCAGCATATCGTCTGATGATAGTTTTGATTAACCAAGACATATATCTATCATTTACTTGTCATTATATATATATATATGTATATATATATACATATATATATACACATATGCATATATACATATATAGATTTTATATATATATATATATATATATATATATATATATATATATATGTTCTAAGGTCTTAGTAAGGCTCAAATGTTTTTTATGCATAAGTTAATAATGGTATGACCATTTCAATATATATACATATATATATATATATATATATATATATATATATATATATATATATACTGTATATATATACATATATATGCACATATACATATATATATATTTATATATATAATTAAATGATATACATATATATATATATATATATATATATATATTCACACACATATATACATACATATGTATAAATATATATATATATATATATATATATATATATATATATATATATTCATATATATATATATATATATATACACTTGATCTTTATTATATAGGGGAGATATCTTTGCTAAACGAAACTAGAGAGCAAAATATAATCATCAGAATAGGAATAATATCTAATGCTGTCTCACAATATCTGACAAATTTCCAATCGAAACCACGAAACAGATTCGAAATTCAATATTCAAAACCAACGAAACAATTTCGAGATCGCTTCAGTAAGGTCTGATTGAGGGATAATATACAGTAGCTCTTTGCTCAATGCATCGAAGGAAGTAACTGGCAGAGGAGTTAAGAACAAGAATGCATGAATGTATATCTTAAGAAATCAGTGCAGTCTTAGATCCTATTCCACAATCTTTGCTCAAAGTATCAAGGAAAGTAACCCGCAATGGAGTTGATTAAAATATCTAAAGAAATTAGTACGTTCTTAGAACTTATTCTACTAAGAGAGAGAGAGAGAGAGAGAGAGAGAGAGAGAGAGAGAGAGAGAGAGAGAGAGAGAGAGAGAGAGACTTATACGAGCGAAGGTGATAAAATACACATTTGGGGATTTTATTGATTGAAAAGAGAGCCAGAATAATTCCCACTGACAAAAAGATAGAATTAGTTGCTGACTTGGTGTGTGACATCCAGCGAATGAATTTAAGTTTTTTCTTCTCGAAACAACCACTTAACTGACAAATTTGCATAAAAAACCCACATAAAATGCGTTGTTCACCAAAATAGCGAAAGGATTTTTTTTTCCTCTGACATTTCTCGTTATAATAGTTCTGCATAAAGCTTATCCATGGCAGTAAAAATTGAGATAAGGAGTTCAACAAAATTACTATGAAATTATGGTATATATTATTGAAGACAACCTTTACAAATTCACGCAACCTGCTGAATTTAACTGAACTGGAAACAAAAGTATATTGTCGGAGATATTTTCTGACAGCATTTGAATAGATCTTCAAATTGTACTTTAAAAGCCACAATGCTGTAAAAAAAAAAAAAATCGAAAAAAATTCATAAGACAACCTTTGAAGATGGACCACTTCAAAGAGAAAAACTTAAAGCCAATGTGGATAATAGGACCACATTTTGTTGCTCAGAGAGAGAGAGAGAGAAGAGAGAGAGAGAAGAGAGAGAGAGAGAGAGAGAGAGAGAGAGAGAGAGAGAGAGAGAGAGAGAGAGAGAGAGAGAGCAAAGGCAACATCAATAGAAAGCCCGAAAGAGTACACAAACTTCCTGCCGGTAGCTTGGCAAACGATTCATGAGCAACGAAGAAGCTTGGAAAAGTTTCCCAAAGATTTCTTCTCAAGGTTTGTCCAACTGGAAGCCTTTGAGTTTTCATGTTTTGGAAAAGCCCAACTTCAATAACGTTTTTCGTAAACATATAGATGTATAAAAATCACATATATGTACATACATACACAAAAACACACACATTTATGTATATTCATATATAAACGTATACTTATTTATTTAAACCTATGTATGAGTGTATAGCCATAGCCATCAACCTTGTTTCCATGATATATATACATTGGATCCTTCTCTCTGGTTACGGTTCATTTTCCCTTTGCCTACACATACACTGAATAATCTGGCATATTCTTTATTTATTCTCCTCTGTCCTCATACACCTGACAACACTGAGATTACTAAACAATTCTTCTTCATCCAAGGGGTTAACTACTGCACTGTAATTGTTTAGTGGCCACTTTCTCCTTTCTAAGGGTAGAAGAGACTCTTTAGCTATGGTAAGCAGCTCTTCTAGAAGGACACTTCAAAATCAAATCATTGTTCTCTAGTCTTGGGTAGTGCCATAGTCTCTGTACCATGGTCTTCCATTGTCTTGGGTTAGAGTTCTCTTGCTTGAGGGTACACTCGGGCACACTATTCTATCTTATTTCTCTTCCTCTTGCTGTGTTAAAGTTTATATAGTTTATATAATAGATAATTATTTTCATGTAATCTTCTTAAAATATTTTATTTTTCCTTGTTTCCTTTCCTCACTGGGCTATTTTCCCTGTTGGAGCCCCCGGGCTTATAGCATCCTGCTTTTCCAACTAGGGTTGTAGCTTAGCAAGTAATAATAATAATAATAATAATAATAATAATAGTAATAATAATAATAATAATAATATATGTATATGAATACATGTATATATACAATATATATATATATATATATATATATATATATATATATATATGTATATATATGTATATATATGTATATATAAATATGTATATATATATATATATATATATATATATATATATATATATATATATGTATGTATGTATAGATTGTATGTATACATGTACTAGTACGTACATACATGTTGAAATGGATTTTGTATCGCCATGATCAACAAAGCTCTACCAATCAGGGCCATCCACACTAGGTTAGTTTCCTTTGAGCTATCAGACTAAAGTCTCCCACCATCACTGTCACCATCACCAGCATGGTGATGAAAACGGCCAAACACCAGACATGAATAAGGGCATGTGTAATGTGTAATTGTTATTATTATTATTATTATTATTATTATTATTATTATTATTGAAATTATTATTATTATTATTATTATTATTATTATTATTATTATTATTAAATTTAATATTATTATTATTATTATTATTATTATTATTATTATTATTATTATTCATGAATGGATTAGGGATGGGACTTTGACATTGCCCTATCAAGCAGGACAATACTCTCGAGACAGACCATATATTCATATGATCAGCGTCCAAACCACCTCTCCACCCAAGCTAGGACCAAGGAGGGCCAGGCAATGGCTACTGAGGACTTAGCATATAGGCGTATAGGCTCTCTTAAACCCCTCATCCTTAGCTCACAATGATGGTTAGACTGCATCGTCTAAAGTTACTGACGAGTTTGATCGTGCTCACCAGTCAGGTACGTTACCACATAGGCCAACACAACCCTTTGATCTGCAGTGGATTAGAAACGGCTGCATTTGTTGTTGTTGGTGTTGTATGTATTTATAAATATACAACTCCCAACACGGTTTATAGATAATCCTTAATATAAATCAATTCTTCCGTAGTTGGGCTTTTGTATATTTTGAAAATAGAGATTAAAGTGATTGAAAAACTCTGCCCGCATATTATGATGGCTAAAAGTACACTAAATGTATATGCAGTTCGAATAAATATGGAGAGCTTTCATTTACGAAGCTATCGGTAACTATGTAATAAAAAAATGTTTTCTCGTATCGTTGTTGATGTTTCTAAAACAAGTTGTCGTGACATTAAATTTCCAGCATATGTCTATGTCAGTGACTGTTGTAATCAATAACCTTATCCAGCTAATCATCTTTAGCACTTGAAACGGTTATAATTTCTTTTCTTTTATTAGCCTACCATTATTAACTGGTCACCAATGATTTTTTTTATAATGGTCTGGGATAAAATGAGGACAGATGAATGTCGACATTAAAGGGTCACTGATAGGTTTGTTCCAGTCTAGACATTCTAATCTGACATAATCTTGAGAAATCCCTATAAAATGAATAGTATTCAAGTCAGAGGCACAATTTTCTTCAATCGCCTCAAACTGACACATGAATTTCCGAGTAATGCTAAAATAGAAATTAATAAGAAGAGCATATATATATATATATATATATATATATATATATATATATATATATATATATATATATATATATATATATGTATAAATACTACAGCCGTTACTAGTCCACTGCACAACAAAGGCCTCAGACATATCCTTCCGCTTGTGTCTGTTTATGGCCTTTCTATGCCAGTCCACACCAGTAAACTTTCTTAGTTCGTCAAATCATCGTTTTCTCTTCCATCCCTTGCTTCTTTTGCAATCTCTAGGCATCCATTTTGTTATTCGTGATGTCTATCTATTATCTGTAATTCTCATTATATGTCCTGTTAAAATATCCTTTACTTTAGTTTGCTCTCGCATCTATGTTGCTCTTTTTCTCTCTCTTAGTGTTATTCCCATCATTATTCCTTACATAGCCCTCTGAGTTGTAACTAGCTTATGTTCCAAGTTTGTGATGTATAAGTTAAAATTGATGTGTCCATCTCATCAAATAGTTTTCTTT
>NC_090733.1:109246746-109254246 GCF_036898095.1 Palaemon carinicauda
AAACAGATATCTATTTATTTCTGTGCTAAAAATGCATCACTGTCAAGGGTATAAAAAATCAAACATACGTCGCAATAAGGTTGGTGTTGGCCAGCCAGCAGAGGCTCGTGTGTCATCCGGGTGTGACCAATGCGGAGATGACAAAGAGTAGTCTCCCATTTTCAAAAGCGCTCATGTAATTATAATGTGTAATGCACAATATTTGAAATAAGTTTTACTAATTATTCCTTTGTCGTCAAACCTATATTTCCAAAGTCTTTCTCGTCATGGTTTTGAAGACACGTTAATGATTCTTTAGTTTTGCATTGTTATATTTCATAAATTTAATGTTTTAAAAGTTATTGATATATAGCTCCATTTTAAATTGTTAAACTATGCAAATCGAAGTCAATGGATGTCGTATCAGTAAAAAGGTTTTCCTCATTAGCATTACTATTTCAAACCTGTGCACAAATTCATGTAGACCTACTTAAAAGTAATAAGCTCTTTTGAGAAAGCTTCAATAAAAAGATGGCAAAGACGAGAGAAAAGCTAGTAAAAATTCCATGTAGATATCAAGCAAACATTCGCTCAGTGAATATCTTTTAGGATGAAATTTAGAAAAAAAAAAATACTAAATCCTTGTCATTGGTTAAGAAAGTAAAAGTTTGTCTTTTAAATGACGGCTACTGGTGAATTTAAGTCAAAGATTTCTAGATACAGTTCCTTATTCATTTTCTTTAGGGATTCTATAGAACGTTAGTTGTAGTCTTCCCATGGCAAGAAAGAAGTAATTCTAAAATTTTTGCATAGTTTAGTCTTCCTTCCATTGAGGTTATAGAAAATGAAGTCCTCTTTTGTATTAGGTACAGTTGATACCATTAATTCTGGTATAGGCTTACCTGTACATTCTAAGCAAATAACTATAATTTTCTATACAGCACATTGTAGAATTAATAGAAATTACTTTTGGTCACGTGTTTATAAGCTTATCGACGATTGCTTAACAGGCAGCGTTGCCAACCGTTTCTTTTCTTAAACACAGCATTACCTGCTACAATGCATAACTGGCAAACGTCTCCTTAGCTTCCCGTGAAGTATACCAGAATTAACGAAGCCAACTGTACCAACATCGGGTAAAATACAGTAGTAAGGTTGAGCAAACGGTTAACGCTACATCTTCCAGTAATCACTGGAATTATAACATATTACAGGTAAGAATGGCTAAGAGTTCAAACACAATGACGAGATGGTTCAGGTTCAGAGTTATTTAATAAGTATTAGTAGCCGATGTAGCAGTAGTATCAGCATTAACCTTAGCACTATATAAGTAATGTAGTTGCATTTTATCTTAGTCATTGCTATGTGGCGTTGGGCAGCTTTTCTGCATGACCTTTGAAATATGATGTATTGGATAATTAACATGTGCATTTCTATAGATTCAGTAAGCAAACCATACGGATTCTCTCTCTCTCTCTCTCTCTCTCTCTCTCTCTCTCTCTCTCTCTCTCTCTCTCTCTCTCTCTCTCTCTCCGAAAATAAAATGTCAAAACGCTGATATTTATAGCATTACCACAGACATACCCATTTGCACTCCGATATTTATAACAGCTGAACGATGCTATTACGTTATCAGTTGAGTAATATTCCCAGCGAGGCCTGATAAATAAGGCTTCCTTCTTTGTTGTTCAGAGATACAATTGGATGAATTTTTATTCAGAACTCATACAAATGTGCAGTTTTATCCAACGTATTAGGCAGTGTAAATTGCTTGGCAATTGGGTACTTTGGGTCATTATTTTTGGTGGGAAATTATGGAATGATACGTTTTAAAGGACTTCGTTTTCTTGCAATTATTGTCTGAATATTGTTTGGTCTCTTGTTTGTAAAATTTCAAGGTATGATATCAGTTTATCCGTATATTCTATAACCATTGTCGCCTCCATTTCTATCTTCTAGTTTAAATAATTTCCTGATGACTTTCATCCTCTTATTTTTCAGCCTCTTACCTTTTGCCTCATGGTGCATTATGAAGATGCATCCCTTTGACCACAACTCTTAGGTATATAATCCAAATTCACAAATTTGTCCATCCGCTTGGCAAATTATAAAGCTTTCTGAACATGTGTGCTTCGATAAGATGTTACAATTCAAATTCTAAAAGATATGAACACAAAAAGCTACTTGGTAAAAAGAAAAAAAAATATATATATTTTTCCTATAATCACACATAAACACCTGAGAATGTTTTTACCCGTGAACTTTACTTATTGCACCTCATAAGTATATAGAATATGTCCCTTTAATCTATAATAGAACTGCTCAAGAGAATAACTCCTTCTGATTCTATTAGAATCTTATGTATTTACGAAAAATCATGAGCCTGCATTAAAATATAATTGTATTTCATAATTTCTGAAATCAAACTAGATAGAGTGACATAATGAGAGAGAAAAAATTCGGATAAATAAGAAAAAAGGCCATGACAGTTCTCGGGAGTTGTTTCTGAACAATTTCAGTTTTCTAAGAAATTCCGTTTTTTTTTTTTAAATTCCACCAAATTTAATTAACATTTTTTTTCCTTTACAACATGCAACTCAATCTCATAAGTAAAGATAAAAATACTGAAGTTTCTAGTCTCTCTCTCTCTCTCTCTCTCTCTCTCTCTCTCTCTCTCTCTCTCTCTCTCTCTCTCTCTCTCTCTCTCTCGCTCATTATAATACCGTAGAGTCCCTCTTAATCTTACTGTATCATTTTTTTTTTTTCTGTAGAATATTTTCTGTTACTTAGAAAATCAAAACCTATTCCTAGAACTTGTAACTGTAAACGCTTAATTAGGAACATGAGGATTCCTGGAATCTCTGTTTCAGCGCATGCGCAAATCGTATCATCAGTAATAAAAATTTTAGCATACATTCTAACAGCAGTCTCTCATAATTTAAGACTTCATTCTGTGAATGATGGCTATAAAGTAATATATATCGCTTCCCGAAATAAATCCTTTCAGAATTAAGTCTTTCTATTCGTTTGGTCATGAATTAAGCTTATTTCTTCCGGACCTGGAAATGAATCACGTTGATTTATGTTATTTTTTCGTTAGATTCTACTTTTCCTCATGGAATTAATCTTCCTTATTTTCCTGTTTTTTTTTTTTTTTTTTTTTTTTTTTTTTTTTTTTTTTTTTTTTTTTTTTTTTTTTTTGTCAATATGCTTTGAAAATTAAGCGTAGCCATTGTTGGATTAAATTGTAGAAACATAATGAAAATTATTGAAACACAAAAATATGATGTAATTAATTTCATTAAGGTTGCAGTGGTCTACTGGAAACGTCCCTGCCTGGCCATCTACCCGACTGAGGTTCGAGACCCGCTGAAGCTCGATAGTTTCTTGTAGTGTCTACAACCTCACCATTCTTGTGCTAAGGATGGTGGGTTTGGGGGAACCTACAGGTCTAACTGCTAAATCGTCAACAGCCATTGTCTAACCCTCCCTGGTCATAGCTTGGATGGAGAGGGTGCTTGGGCGTTGATCATATATATTCAAGTCAGTGTCTAGGGCATTATTTTGCTAACTAGGCTGCTAGGACATTGTCATTGTCCCTTGCCTCTGCCATTCATTATCGGCCTTTGAATCTTTAGAAGCTTTCGAATAACAATTATTTAAAATGGACCTCGAAAAACAGATTTGGTACTTCTAGAGAAAAGAACTTCATCAACATACTTTAGCATTATTGCCTGTACATGGTTAAAAAAACCCCATTGTTCTGTTATTATTTCAAATTTTCCGTTAATGTTGCTTCTCTAGAGAAAAATGGTCGGGACACCTTTCCTGGTCAGCACAAACAACATTTTCTTCAACTTTTAAAATGAAATGTGAAAATCATAACATGGAAAACATAATAATGAATAAAGAATAATGGTTCTTTTCTTGGGTTATTTTCTCAGTCACTTTATTGTTTTACTTTTACCTTTTTCTAAAGAGCTAACTCTAAAATGGTTTGTCTTGAATCACTGATGAGATATGACATCTGTTGTATTAAAAAAAATTATTTGCATTTATATCAATCTATAATTACAACCAACTTCTAATTCAAAGCGGTATGAAGATATTCTCATGATATTTCTTTCATAATATCAACAGCGATAGTGTAAACACACGCTTATTATTATTATTACTTGCTAAGCTAGAACCCTAGTTGGAAAAGCGGGATGCTATAAGCCCAACGGCTCCAACAGAGAAAATAGCCCAGTGAGGAAAGGAAATAAGGAAAAACTAAAAGAGAAGTTCAAGATTAATAATCTTTCATATATAAACTATGGAATTAACAAAAGGATACAAACTTCAAAATAACAAGAGGAAGAGAAACAAGATAGAATAGTGTGGTCGAACGTGGCACTATGCAAACGAACTCTAAACCAAAACAGTGGAGCACCACGGTACAGAGGCTAGGACACTACCCAAGACTAGAGAATAATGGTTTGATTTTGGAGTGTCCTTCTCCTAGAAGAGCTGCATACCGTAGCTAAAGACTCTCTTCTACCCTTAGAACAGGAAAGTAGCCACTGAACAATTACAGTGCAGTAGTTAATAGTAAATTTATTGTTATGGGGATAGTTGCAATAACAACAGTGTGCAATAGCAAGAGTGCGGCACTACGTAAACCAGTAACATATACAAAGCTATGTGGGTTGTAATTAATTGGTGAAAGATAAGTATATGGTGATAATATAGGTAGAGTAATTACAATAATAAGTTCAGAGGTTGCACTCTCATAACTGATTATTGTAATTACTAATAGTCATGTAGGTTGTTGTTGCCTATTAGTAACGTCTCTGCCTGGTGATCGCCAGACCTGGGTTCGAGTCCCGTTCAAACTCGTTAGTTTCTTTAGTGTGCAACTTCACCCTCCTTGTGAGCTAAGGATGGGGGTTTTGGGGTTGCCTATAGGTCTACCTGCTGAGTCATCAACAGCCATTGCTTGGCCCTCCCTGTTCCTAGCTTGTGTGGAGAGGGGCCTTGGCTGCTGATCATATGTATATTGGTCAGTCTCTAGGCTATTGTCCTGATTTCTACGGCAATGTCACTGTTCCTTGCCTCTACCAATCATGAGCGACCTTTAAAACCTTAAAATTATCATTTACTACTTGAATTCTGGAATTTACTTTCTTCTCTTTCTAATATACCCCAGTTATGTTTTCACCTCTATCCATTTGTTTGTTTGTCAGTCATCAGCCTAACTCAAAATTATTATTTTGCATTAGATTCATTCACGGTCAACATATGAAAGAGGGAAAGCGCGGTCCGTAGACTTCGAGTCAAATATTGACCATTTTCATTAGCGGAGTTCTGAAATCTCTGATTGCTCTTTCTACTTGTTTCTTCCTGTTTTTGTTATGGCCAGGTGGGATTACTGTAGAGCAACGCTAACTAACTAGCTATCTTAACCATAGAAAAAAATTATGTGACTCTCTCTGATTAACTATATGCCGATATAGCTAATAATTTTAGCCGCAATAAGCACTCAATGTTATGAAGCGAAGGTTTTTATTTCATTAGAGTTACACGGGTGACTTGGATATCAAGCATTTCGTCCCCACAGAGAAGTGAATTCTCTTTCGTACTTCGGTTTATTTGTAGGCGGCACTCCACAAGAGTCATATATTCATTTGGTTGCAATGAAATTCAATTATAGCACAACTCTAAGAAAATTTGAGTTCAATTTATCATACATCTTTTCACAATCTCTGTTTCATCATTATTTCCATGTGAACTTCACCCTGATGTTTCATATCTAATTTGGTAAATTTTGTCTTGGGATTTCGTTTTTACTTATACCGTGAGCGATTTTTTTTTTCTATGCTTTTATTTGCTCCTTCGTTTGTTTTTACTTTGTTATGATTAGGATTTCTGCTCTAATGCATATAACTTGTCTTTTTGTTCAAATACGGAATTTTATTCATGAAGATGAGATAAACATTACAATGTAAAACATTAATAAAAACAGATATTCTATATCAATTCATCATGAATTAAAAAGGAAGAATTCAATTTAACCAGTCCCAACGAGAGGATTTTAAAAAGAATTAGAACAGATATTAGAGAAACAATGAAATGAATCCCCAAATAAATGAGAGGAGAATAGAAAATAATTGTCATTTGTCAATGAAAGACGAACACTACTAGATTTTACCACGGAAAAGAGCAAATCGTTTCGCGCTCTTTATTCGCGTAATTGCGTGAATTGTCCAATGGCGAAAAATTCGTTAATGAAATTTATTAGTGAATTTACTATTTAATGGGTTATTTGTTTTCCGTCATTTGATTTTCTATTTACAAATACGTTGCTCTTATGGAGTATCACCTATTAAAATTTTTACTAATTTAGATGGACAGTTTTTTATATGATTATTAATGACTATTTTTTTTTTAATGGAATGGTTATTAAATTATCAAAATACATGTATTTATGGTTTGGTGAACCAGTGATGCATATTATGGATATTAATATTGATTATTTTTTTTTTGTGAATGATAGACTATTAAATTATCAATATATATATATATATATATATATATATATATATATATATATATATATATATATATATATATATACGGTAAACAACATAGATGTTACGTGGTTAAAAACGATTTATTTTATATTTCTGTTATGATATTATATAAATTGTAATAATAGAAAATTTTTGGTATATTATTTCAAAATCTGTTTGCTATCGTTCAAAATCGCTAAGAATGTGCATGCGTTGATTTGACGTTTCATAGCCAATAACAAACTTCGATATCTTTTTTTAATGATACAAACTCGCTACGTCAATTAAACTCATAGTTTTAGTTAGACTCTTATTTTTAATTAGACTCTCAGTTTCAGTTAAACATTTCGTTTCCGTTAGACTCCTAATTTCAGGTAATACTGAAATAATTATGGAATTTATTTGACTTCTTTTATTTCACGTTTCAAAAGCAGAATAAGTGAAGACAATTATAACAAGAACACAAAGCCATTTCCACGTAAGGCAACTGCGTCATTGAATCTGTGCATTAGATACATAACAAATACTCCATTCATTTCTATCATAACAATATCTATTATATATTTGCATGATGCAATTCAATTTGGTATGATAATTCTGAAGCTCTGAAACTAACAATGGAGAGTCTTTCGTGTTACAAAAATATGACTCCCCAGAATAGCAATGTTGCAATTGAATGAAGATGAAATTATTTTATAATTATTAGATATATTTCAAAGCAACCTCAGATTAATAATAGCAAATGAATAACATATCAGAGGTCCCATGATAGCGTCGTTACTACTACTCAAAATAATGCTTATTCAGATGTAATGGACGTATGTGAAAATGAAACAGGAGAGAGTCGCTAGACATTATGCATTTTGTTATACAACATCGGTCATATAAAGTAAATTAACAATAGAGTTAATCAGTAATGACATTACTTGAAATTTAAATATAATCTACAATTGCAGAATATTGTAATGCC
>NC_090733.1:109264246-109286746 GCF_036898095.1 Palaemon carinicauda
AAGGCTATACATGATAATGGTGATAAAGTTATGTTGCAATGGGATACTTATAACATACGGAATAGGTACCATATGATCGCCTACTACCACTGTCAGAGGTATGGACATTTTGAAAAAGATTGCTAGGTTAAGACTGATGACAAATGTTCAGAAAAACATTCCACCAAAGAATGCAATTCGCAACAAGTAAAATGTATAAAACTGCACTAAGTTAAATAAACCAAATGACCATATAGTGAACTCAAGAAATTGCAAAGCTTATATTTGGATTTGAAAAGATTAACAGAAAATACTGACCATGGATACTAAAGATGTTACAAACTGTTGGTCATAAAAATATTCAAATTCGAGAATTGATAAATGAGAAATATAAAGACATATTACAATAGGCATTACCTGAAACATGGTTAAATAACTTTGACATGGCTAAGATCGCTGAAATGATCCCCCCCACTTACATGTTTCATATTCCGAGAGAGGGCATGTCTGAGGGGGTGGGGGGGGGGGGTGTGGTTGTCAGGCTCTTCATTCATAAGGGTTACTCCAATCTCAAGATGTTAAAAAGAATTAGTGTAACAAGCTTTGAATATATAGAAATGAAATTTATGCACACAAAAAAGAAAATAAAAAATATCCATTGTAACAGTTTACAAACCTCCGAGAATAACTATTAGTATCTTCTTTGAAGAATGCAGTTATACTCATTGAGGTGATCATCATGAAAAAAAATAGATTAGCTATTTGTGGAGACTTCAATCTTTGGATGGATGACGCATCAAATCTTGATGCTTCAGCACATAGTGAGTTATTGGAATCATATTGGTGAATAATGTTAACTGTGCAACTACTTTGACTGGGCATACGTTGGAGCTAGTTTTAATTGATGGAATGAATGACATTGCATCTGATATAAATGTAGAAGAGAAATGTGCCATCTCTCCAGTGCACAAACTTATTACGTTTAAACTACCTCTACAGAAATACGCAGTGGTGAAGAAAATAAACTCAACACATAAATCTAATTTCTCTCCTTTTGTATTTATCGAAGAAATTACAAAGAAATTAAATGATGCTATCAGCATCCCTTGCGATCATGATAACCAACATTTATTGGGCAATACGTGTGTTGACTGCCTTATGACCATATATAATAGGGTGAGGAAAAGTGAATATGATACCGTGTGTCCACTGATTGGAAAGACTATAATTGTTAAAGACCAATTTCCATGGTTTGATAGAGAGAGTTTAGAAAAAAAAATTAAAAAAAGACGTAAAGAAAGTGGAATAGGGGAAAGTACGTGGGTAGAATACAAAACTGCAATGTGCCATTATAATTACCTAGTAAGAAGGGACAAGGGGAATACTATAAGAGAATGATCTGCGAAGCAGCAACAGACATGGATAAGTTATATCGTCTCCTAAATGGTATAATGGGAAATGTAAATGAAAAAAGGCTGTCAGAGGGGCACAGTGACCAGGAACTAGCAAATCATATTCTAATATTCTTTAAAAACGAAAAAGAAAATATAACTAGGTCATTTGCAAATATTCAACACCAGATTAATGCTACACCAGATACACAGATGAAATTAACGAGATTCAATAATATAACACAAGATGATATCACCAGGATTATCAAGAGAGCAAAGAAAACAAATTGTGCGATCGATCCATTGTCAATATCTGAAGTAGCTGGAGAAAGAAACTTTTCTAGTCTACCTGATATAATCATGAAAATAGCAAATATAAGCATCGATGAGTGTAAGTTTCCCAAATCTGAGAAAATGGCTATAGTCACACCGGTTCTGAAAAGTGCTCTAGATTATCAGGAATCAAGCTCTTATAGACCTATTTCGATCTATCCTTTGTTTCAAAAGTGCTAGAATACGTAATTCTTGAACAACTAACCAGTCATTTAGAAGAAATAGAAGCTTTGCCAGACAACCAATCTGCTTACAGAAAACTAAATGATATGGTGGAATTGATGGAGGAAAATTAATGTGGTATTTTAATATTACTTGATATTAGTCCTACTTTTGATACATTTGTGCATGAACTGCTACTAGATGATCTACGGTCCATCGGTATTGAATATCAAGCTCTCGGATACCCAAAAGACTACTTGGTTGACAGAAATTACTGTGTGCAAATTGGAAACTATCAATCATCATATGAACCTTTTAAGTAGTGTGGTACCTCAGGGGAGTTTACTTGGCCCAATCGTATTCTGTAACTATACTATTGGTCTATCGAAAATACTACAAAGGCATGGTGTGAATTTCAAACTATTTGCAAATGATATACAATTTCACTACTTCATAGATGATATAGACGACGCTACTGAAACTCTAAACCGAATTTTTGCCAGTGTTAGGGAATGGATAACAATCAAACAACTAAAATCAAATGAAAATAAAACTTAGTTTATGGTGGTTGGAAAGTAGAACAGCGTGAGAAACTTGGGTAATATTTAAATGAACATTAATAACGACTCGACCCCGATATCTAGTAAAGTTCGTGATCCATGTGTATATCTTTATTGTAACTTGTCTTCCAGTGCCAAAATAAATGATGTAGTAAAACCTGCCTTTTATCATCGTTGAAACATTTCTTCATGAAGAAGTACCTGGATGAACATTCTGTTAATAGACTTTTGATAAACTGTGTTATTATCAGAATTAAACACTGTATCTCCATCTACCACAATTTACCAAAAGTACAACTTAAGAAATTACAAAGCATAATAAACAGAGGAACAAAACGGATGAAAGGTGTCCCACCTTCGAGATAGAATCACTCCTATACTAATTGATATAAACTGGCTGCCTATTAAAGCGATACATGAGTTTAAATTATGTAAAATAACCCATCAAGTTATAAGACCCAGCCGTAAAATATATTTAAGAAAACTGCTACATATTGTGCAGCCAACAAATCTTGTTAACACGAGAATAGTTACCGATGGCTTCAAATTATTTGAACCTAGATATATGTCTATTATAGTCTCCAGAACCTGTAAAAATACGGCCCCTAGACTAAGCAATAAGCTCCCACGAGATATCCGAACGATTGAAGATATTAAGGCTTTCAAGAAGAAACTGAAGACTTTCTTGCTCTGTGAGTGCATCAATAGTGACGATTTAACAATAAACGAGTACTATGCAGTGTGAAATGTTGACGTGATGAAAGGACAGTGGAGGTCCTGTAGAGAGTAGGGTTCCTCTGCTGTATATAACCAGAAAAAACCAGCCCTTAAAGTAAAGTCAAGTATTCACGTTCTCTTCACCACCGCCACCGACTCCCTGTTATAAAAGATTCAATGTAACAAGTTAATTTCAACTCCATCATCTATCCGTTGCTGTGCCATCTACTTTTGTGCTAATGTCAATCGTATTGGCAAAAAGCGTTAACTGTAAACATACTATTACCAATCTTATATGACCCCTTAGGAACCTATAAATACCTGTGCTGTCTCTAAAGTTAGTAGGTCTGGAGCTGTCCTGGTCTGACGGTCCCGTCACAGTTATCCTAAAGATCACAATTTCTGGATAAGGCTAGTGTATCATACTATTTTATATTCTAATATCTTTGAAAGACATATATATATATATATATATATATATATATATATATATATATATATATATATATATATATATATATACACATATATATATATATATATATTTATATATATATATATATATATATATATATATATGTATATATATATGTATATACATACATATATATATATATATATACATATATATATATATATATATATATATATATATATATATATATATATATGATATATAAGTAGAAAGATATACATATATGATTGTGTGTGTGTTAGTATACGCATGTCATTAGTTATGTATCACACACACGCACACACATATATAGAGAGAGAGAGAGAGAGAGAGAGAGAGAGAGAGAGAGAGAGAGAGAGAGAGAGAGAGAGAGATTCCTATGTGAGGGATCGTTGTCGTATAGTCATTTAGTTTTTTAAAACAACAAACAAAACCCTGTGACACACGAACGTCAGCACAATCTTTTGACGAAAATAAAAATCATCTCATTATCATTCCCGAGTCGATTGTCATTAGCAAAGAGCCTCGCTTGTTCTTCTCATTGACATTTTGCGAACTTTCAATTTGCGAACTCCTCTGTTCCTGATACGCGTTTCACATTCCTCTTGAATTCTCCCATTGTCTGAAGGTGTATGAACTCTGGACATTGCTTTCTCATGGATAGGAAAAATTTGGGAGAGATTTTTTGTATCTTAATTTTTTCGGGGGGAAACATTTCTAGATTTCTAGTTATGCTTGCATGAGAACGTTGCACGTGTCTTTCCTTATTTTTCGATGTATTGTCTTTTCTTTGAGTTATCACAACCAGTTTTTTTTTATTGTTCATTTCACGTTGTTTGGAAACGAACGTTTATTTAGTCCAAGAGCCAAGGTAGGATTTATTTCCCCGAAGAGTTCAAAAGGTTTATGAGTAATTTTTGTTTCGGCAATGCATAAGAGTCTTAGAAAACTTTTGGCACGTGCTTGAAGAGTTCATACCCCTGGTGACGTGGGTTCAAGGCTTCCAAGGTTTTATTAGAGGTGTTTATTAAAACAAATGTCATGTTTGTAAACACATAAATTTATATATATATATATATATATATATATATATATATATATATATATGTGTGTGTGTGTGTGTGTGTGTATGTATACATATCTACATATCTCAATCATATACAATAAATGTTAGTATGTAGTCAGACAGTAGTTTTAAAGAAATTTTATTATCACAGAGCATGAGTAGTGCATGCATTTTAAAGATACTTTGTAATTCCTGTAAACTGATAGTTCTCAAAATCTGACTATATTATTATTATTATTATTATTATTATTATTATTATTATTATTATTATTATTATTATTATTATAAGTTAAACTATAACCCTAGATGGAAAAGAAAGATGCTTCCAAGAGCTCCAACAGGGAGAAATAGCCTAGTGAGGAAAGAAAACAAGGAAATAAATAAACTACGAGAGAAGAATAAAAAATCAAAATAAAATATTCTATGAACAGTAACAGCAATAAATTAGATCCTTCACATATATATAAACTATAAAAACTTTGAAAAAAAAAAAACCAAGATGTAGAGAAATAAGATAGAACAGCATGCACGTGTGTACCCCAAAGCAAGAGAACTCTAATAATCCAAGACAGTGGAAGGCTATGGGACAGCGGCTATGACACTACCCAAGACCAGGGAACAATGGTTTCCTTTTGGAGTGTCCTAGAACCGCTGCTTACCATAGCTAAAGAGGAGTTCTGACGAGTATTTCATAGTATTCCTTATGATTTGTTCAAACTCTATCTTATTATACATATTCTGAATCATAATAAATAAAGGCAACTTTTTAGTATGTGGTGTTTGTCTTAAATATTTTGGTTTCTCAGTAAATCAACGTTAAATCTGACATTTAACAAACGAGAATGTCGATTTTCTATAATCAGGAAAACTATTAAATCTAAGTAAAAATGTACATGCATAAAGATATTCCTGATTTTATTAGCAACATTTTAATAAAAAGTTCATCCTTCTAGCACTAATGCCTCGTAAGTTATGATTCACGGAATGTGGCAGGTATACACAGCTTGGCTTCCATGTTGATGATGTCATCACATACTCACCCACTATTTGAATTTTGTAAGACTCCCTTTTCTAAGACTCTTATGCCCTGTAGAAACAGAAATTACTCGCAAACCTTTTGCACTCGTTGGGGTAAATAAATCTCCCCTGGCTCTTTGACTAATTGGTTTTCCCTTTTCAATCCCCGACGCCATGTAATCACCCATCAATAATATATTTCATATATAAAACTACTCCCTGCCAGTGACCTACAATCGTTATGGGAAATCCTTATATTTTTCCCATGATGTTTCTGAAGTCATAATAGACGGGAGTGTGGACTGCCACATCACTTCATTTAATTTGAACAAACATAATTGCTAATTCCCCCCTTCCCACATCCCGCAGTGCTACATAATAAAGAATTTAGGAAATAAGGAGGAATTTTGAGTTCATGTGAAACATAACTCGGATGTATCTTTTTAAAATTTATTCACTAACATTAATAATTTGTATTTTGGTGATGAATGATAAAGTATATGGGAACACTATTATAATTAGAAACAATAGCATTTTTTAGTTAATCCAAATGCTCATAGGTGATTTACGTCGTCTTTCCATGTTCCTTTTTAATGATTTCAAGTATCAGCCAGTGATTGAATTGTATACTACTTTCAGACAGGTTTAAGATTTAAGGCTTAAAGGTCGATTATGAATGTCAGAGGAAGAGGACAGAGACTATGCCCAAGAGACAGGACAGTGCCTTAGAGACTGATTATATTTATATATATATATATATATATATATATATATATATATATATATACATATATATATATATATATACACACACACACACACATATATATATATATATATATATATATATATATATATATGTATATATATATATATATATATATATATATATATATATATATATAATCAGCGGCCAAGCCCCTCTCCACCCAAGCTATACAGGGAGGGTCAGGCAACGGCTACTGGTGACTCAGCGGGTAGACCAATATGCTCCCCCAACCTCCATCTTCCGGCCAGCCGATCACTAGGCAGGGACATTACCACTTCAACCAGAAATGTGAATAGTTCCTTTAAATTTACTATTAAGTATAAAAAATTCCCTGCAATTTGATAACTGATTTTCACTATTAGACAACTGTTCGTCATAAATCATGTTTTCAGAAGTGGTGGAAATATAGATTAACACGAATTGTCTTAGTATTTAGCCACTAGATTTCCTGTTTACGTTGTCATTTAACCTACATAGATTTAATCTTACGTCAGATTTGCTGAAATGTGTATCCTATTGGATATTACGAGGTAAAGGATGCTTTTGAGAGAGAGAGAGAGAGAGAGAGAGAGAGAGAGAGAGAGAGAGAGAGAGAGAGAGAGAGAGAGAGAGAATCGGCAATCTAACCTTACATAAATTTGATCTTAAATCCGACTTGGTGAATTGTGTATCGTATTAGAAATAACGTGGTCAGTGAAGGTAGAGAGAGAGAGAGAGAGAGAGAGAGAGAGAGAGAGAGAGAGAGAGAGAGAGAGAGAGAGAGAGAGAGAGAGAGAGAGAGAGAGAGATCCTGAATCGGCTAACTAACGACCATAAATTCTGAACACTGGAATGTCAGCGTTCTCCCCTCTAGCCATGAAGTATCACCGCTTTTACCCTAACCTATATATTTCCGATAACTGGTTGTAACTTCATTCGACAAGAACTTGGAGGAAAAGTCGAGAGTTATAACGTAACATTTTTTATCAGCTCATTGGAGAGCTTTTATCAGCAGATTTCTCAGGAATTATTAAGGCCTTTGTTACTTTATTATGCCTGGCTGCCATTATGAAAGTTTATGAAAGGTATGTACAAATATTCTATAGCCCACACATACATTCTTATATGTACGGTAATATATTTCCTTTTCGTCATTAAATACCTTATTATTCCGGCTATATATTTCCTAAATATATGTGCAGCTAATCCATCGCTCACAACTACATCAGTATATGTACAGTAATATAAAATATTTTTTTTTATCATTATTTACCTTTTACCCTATTATTCCCCTTATATCTTTCCTAAATACTATAATCTTTTTTTTTTACGTTATTGAATATGAGACGATTATGTAGACTCCATGATTTTATTTATTACCTTGTTTATACAGAGAATGTTTTTGTCCCAATTCGTGGATGAAATAGTAAGATATCGATCCAGTCCACTGAATTGGTTGGTGAAGCATCTCTCTCTCTCTCTCTCTCTCTCTCTCTCTCTCTCTCTCTCTCTCTCTCTCTCTCTCTCGATGATAAATTCCATTCGAGCGGCGGAAAAAATACTAGATAAATAAACATATACTTTCATCAGATAAAACTAAATATTAATCAAATAGACAAAAAGTCTTGTTTTTAAAACTCCGTTCAATATGCACCACGAAACATGAAATTACGTTTCCCTAAAAAAAATAATGGGGATTGAGGAGGAAATTTATGGCCAATGAATTATCCATTAAATATACCGCTGCTGAATTTAAATTGGGTACATCAGCATACCATTTGAAGAACTACCGAGATATGAAAACCATTCATGTATTTCAGTAATGTTCCTTATCAGCTATTTTTTTGTGGTGAGTAAATATGAGTTTTTATAGAGCTGATGGATATTATTCAAAAATCCAAACTGGGTATTTTGCTGAAAGACTTAGAAATATAAATTTCTTTGGTTTTAACTAAGAAAACGGGTCTCTTGTATGTTTTAAATTATTATATTGCCTGATATGAGGGTTTGAATACTTTAGTGTAACAGACCAACTCAATAGAGGACTAGGATTTCATTACCCGTGTACCGCACGCGTTTATACAAGCTCGTACACTGTAACGGTTTTACTTTTTTGTCTTGTCCCTCGACCTTCCCTCCACTGGTAATGAACCCACTTGTATAAGCATGCTAGTACATGCTTTATTTTGTTTTAATTTTTGTGACGCTCTTGCCCGCAAGTCCTGGTATGTAAACTCGAAGTCTGTAGTTCAGTTGCACCTCGCCACTCAGTTACAACCTAACTGCCTACTCTCATACTGGTGACCATCAGATTGATCAGCTCCCTCCCGCCTCCTCCTCCTCACAGCTGTGCTTTACTGTTTGATGATGCCGTCCTCCAACCCTGACTCCCCTATCAACGCCACTCTCATGAAACTATCGTCCTGTGCCAGTACAGAGGCATTCTCCTGGTTTCAGTACGCAGAGGTCCAGTTCCACATCAAAGGAGTGACTCGCCTAAGCACAAAAGCAGACTATGTCCTCCCTCTCTGGGATCCCTGAGGAACCTTTCCCAGAAATCTTTGATTGGCTTTGCGAGCATGGGGACACCTCAATAGCGTACTTGCCTGTAAACTGCCGCAGACGGCTCCCCTTGAGAGGTGAACCTTCTTCGGGCTCTTTGGGTATGACGCTTACTTGAACCTGTACGCACTGCCATACTCATTGTCGATAATTTGCCAATGAAGGACCTGATGACGAAAGTCGACGCCCTTATGGACAGCCACTTCACCACCTTCAAGACCTCCATCAACGCCTCCACTCCTGACGAAGAGGACAATCATTTAACTTCAAGCAAAGCTGATGTGAATGCGGTAAGACACAAACGCCCAGCCAGTGACGGGCCGGAGCGGTGACAAAGCCACCCACCACACACATATGCCACGTCCTGTTCATGCCCTAACCAAAGACTTCTACAGCCACTTATTGACGCCCATCGGCTGCAGTTATGCTATTACCACTCCAGAATCGGGGCTGCTGTAAAGTAATGTGTAAATGGTTGTCAGTGGCCAAAAAACGTGTAAGTAGGCCATCGCTTGTGGTGGTGGCCTCCCCTGTTCCTAATCTTTTCTTTATACATGATGCAGATACGGCCGTGTAATTTTCTACCAAGGCCACTCTTCAGGAGATGACGTAGTCTGTCTAAGCGGGCCGACATCTGCCTGGTAGCTGCCAAGGGATCTGTGATCCCCACCCATGGTTACGAAAACCTCACTTTATCGTTTTCAAGCACCAAATATCATTGGAAGTTTGTTGTTGCTGACATCACATTGCCCATTCTCGGTGCGGATTTTCATTTACATTTTCTCCTCCTTTTTGATGTTGCTCACCAACAGTCAACGCAGACTCTTACTCATCGATACCTCTTCAACCTGGCCCCTCCGACCTCGCCCTTCACATCAGCACACCCATAGATGCCTACGCCCACCTCCACTCTTCATACCCAGATGACTTCCGTCCAGAACTTCACCAAATACCCACAGTTCCTGCCAAACACAGTATTTATCACCATATCAAGAGGACAGGGTCCACAGTATTTGACAGATTCAGGCGTCTGGCATTGGTTCGTTTGGCAGCTGCTAATAACGTTTTCCAAAATGGAAGAAATGGGACTTTGTCAAATGACCAAGCCAATTATTGTCACCCTTACACATTGTCGTGAAGAAAGATGGTTCTCTGCATCCGTGTGGAGATTACAGCACCTGAACATGCAAACTGAACCAGATCATTACCTCCTCCCAAACTTTGCCAACGTGACTTTCTACTTGCACAAAGCGAAGGTTTTCTGCACACTCAACCTTTTGAAGGGTTATTATTGGGTGCCCATGAACCTAGAAGACATCCCCAAAACCAGCATCACCACCCCCTTTGCTACATACGCCTTCATTTATTCCTTTTTTGGCCTTTGTAATGCTGGGGCTACTTTTCAATGCCTCATGGATGGCATCTTGGGGATTCCCTTCTGTGTGTGTTACGTGGATGACATACTTGTGTTCTCTTCTTCCAAGGAGGAACACCATCACCACCTACGCATCATGCTCGACCATCTACAACAGAATGGCCTTGTAATCCGAAATGCCAAATTTACCTTCGGTGCCAATGAAGTATTGTTCTTAGGGCACCGTATCACTCCTGAAGGAGTCTACCCCCCCCCCTCCAGGAGGTAGCAGCTGATCAGAACTTCCTCATGCCCTCCACCGTCAAAGCACTGCAAGAATTATTGGACAAGGCCAATTATTATCACTCAAGGTCAAGTCAAAAGACCTGAAGTGGAGTCCCCTTCAAGAAGCAGCCTTCTGCAATGCAAAGAATGCCCTATCAACCGCTGCTGCTCTCACCTCTCCCGTGCCCCGTGTCACATAACCCTTTCCTTCTCTCCATCGATGCTGGCGATGTTGCTATTAGTACTCGACCAGGTGGTCAACGGCTCGTCCCACCTATTGGCTTTCTTCAGTAGAAAACTGTCAAAGGCGGAATCCAGCTACTTTACCTTCGACCGCTAATTGCTCTTGGCTATCCATCACTTTTGCCACTTCTTGAAAGGTATGTCCTTCGTCATTCGCACACCTTCACTCAACAGTCCAACACCTGGTCCACCCATCAATGCCGACATCTCCCTGCCATGACTGAATACAATTGCACCCTTTAACTCTTCCCTGGGAAAATGAATCCCGTTGCCGATGCCCTGTCAAGAAACATGTAGGCCGTCATTCACCTGGGATTATATGACAACGCCTTGGCAGAAGCCCAACGAAAAGCTTCAGAGTAACGATCATATAGGACATTCTTAACATCCCAACGTTGGGAAGATTTCTTCTCGATGACTCCAACACTACTCTTCTCTGTGATGTCTGTACAGATAGACCATGACTATGGATACCTGCTCCCATATGCTGACAGATGTTTGATTACATTCAGGAGTGGGATCGTCATTTTGCGCACATTCACTTAGATGTACCCACATCACAGGGACATCATTACCTGTTTACAGTCATTGACCACTCTACTCGTTGTCCTGAAGCCATTCCCATGGAAACTACAACATCCGCCTTATGTATATCCGCTTTACACTCAGGGTGGATAGTGGGATTCGATATCCTTGAGCGTATTACTTCTGAGAGGGGTACCATTTTCACCTCTCAATTATGGACATCATTAGTGAGTCTTCTCGGTATCACCCTACATCAGACAACGAAATGGTTGAATGTTTTCATCCCACCCTCAAATCAGCTTTGATCTCCTGCTGCAATGACTCCAACTAGTTTATTCAGCCTCCTTGTCTCCTCCTGGGACTAAGAACCTCTCCTAAAGTTGTCTCAGCAGTTAAAATGATGTATGGCGACCCTTTTGTCATCCCTGCCGATTTTTTTTTCCGTCTGCAACCTCCTTCGACAATCTCCAGTGCTTACGTCGCGTTATGGTAAAATTTACTTCATGCCACCAGACTTACAAGCCCCCAGCAAAGCAACCTGCACCAACAGATCTGCACTCAGCAAAGCATGATTTAACTGGGTAACAATACTAGCAAGCTACCCTTACACGGGCCATTTACTCGTGATTGTCATATGCCAAGGCTTTCGGGATTAATCTTCGTGGCAAAGAAGCCAGGATTTCCATTGATCCCCTAAAGTCTGCATATATTCTGCCAGAAGACCCGTCTACAGTACGTGTCTCTCGGGCAGGGCACCTTATTTCACATGTATGTCATTTTTAGGGGAGGAGTTATGTACCACACACGTTTCATACACGCTCGTACGCTAACGGTTTTAATTTTTTGTCTTATCACTTGATCTTCTCTGCACTGATAATAAACCAACCTGAATAAGCATGCTAGATGTCTTGGGTTAGAGTTCTCTTGCTTGAGGGTACACTCAGGCACCCTATTCTTTCTTTTTTCTTTTCCTCTTATTTTGAAAGTTTTTTGTAGTTTATGTATAAGATATTTATTTAAGTGTTGTTACTGTCCTTAAAACATTTTATTTTAATTGTTAATTACTTCTCTAAGTTCCTTGTTTCCTTTCCTCATTGGGCTATTTTCACTGTTGGAGCCCCTGGTCTTATAGAATCCTGCGTTTCCAACTAGGGTTTTAGCTTAGCAAGTAATAATAATAATAATAATAATAATAATAATAACAATAATATATACGTATATATACAACTATACATATGGATATAGTATGTGTACAGTATGTATATATATATATATATATATATATATATATATATATATACAGTATATATATATATATATATATATATATATATATATATATATATATATATATCTATCTATCTATCTATCTATCTATCTATCTATATAGATAGATAGATAGATAGATAGATAGATAGATAGATAGATAGATAGATATATATATATATATATATATATATATATATATATATATATATATATATATATTTACATGTGCATGTCTATATATCTACATCATCTTTAAAGATAGTAGGTTGGCCAGGACACCAGCCACCCGTGGAGATACTACCGCCTATTGACATATTGTCTTATTTTATGTTTGGGTTCCCCCAGGTCCCTCAGTGTGAGGCACCTCGTATATCCACCAGAGAGTTGCTAATGCATCTTCCGGTGTATTTTGCATCTTCCAGTCTTGGATGGTCTGGGATGCATCTTAGGTATTTATCGAACTTATTCTTAAACACATCTACGCTCACTCCTGATATGTTTCTTAGATGAGCTGGCAGCGCATTAAATAGTCGCTGCATTATCGATGCTGGTGCGTAGTGGATTAATGTCCTGTGTGCCTTCCTTAGTTTTCCTGGTATACCTTTGGGCGTTATTAATCTACCTCGGCTTGCTCTTTCTGATATTTTTAGCTCCATGGTGTTTTCAGTAATTCCTTCTATTTTGTTTCATGCTTGTATTACCATGTAGCGTTTTCTTCTCCTTTCTAGACTGTATAGTTTAAAAAATTGCAGTCTTTTCCAGTAGTCAAGGTCCTTAACTTCTTCTATTCTAGCAGTATAGGACCTTCGTACACTGTCTATCTATTTGTGCAATATCCTTTTGGTAGTGTGGGTACCATATCACATTGCAGTACTCGAGTGTACTACGTACATAAGTTTTGTAAAGCATAATCATGTGTTCAGCTTTTCTTGTTTTAAAGTGTCTGAATATCATTCCCATTTTTGCTATACATTTAGCCAACAGTGTTGCTATTTAGTCGTTGCATAACATATTCCTGTTTAAAATTACACTAAGGACTTTAATTGCTTCCTTGTTTGTGATTGTCTCGTTATTAGGTCCCCTGTATGCACATACCCTTTCTTCTTTGTTTCCATAGTTTATTGATTCAAATTTACCAGTTAAATACCATCCTATTTATCTCTGCCCATTCATATATTTTGTTTAGATCTCTTTGTAGTGAGTTCCTATCTTCATCACAAGTTATTTCTCTACTTATTCTTGTGTCATCGGTGAAACTTCCCACTACAGAGTTTTTAACATTACAGTCTATGTCTGAGATCATAATAACAAACAGCAGTGCAGCTAATACCGTACCTTGGGGCACGCCAGATATTACCTGATCTTCATCTGATTTCTCGTCATTTGCAACCACTATCTCTTTTCTGTTTTGCAGAAATTCTTTTGCCCATTTTCCTATCTTTCCCACAATATTATGCTTTCTCATTTTTTCTCTAATATATTATGGTCTACCTTGTCAAAGGCTTTTGCAAAATCTAGATAGATCACATCTGTATCTTTTTCATTTATCATATTTTTGTATAGGTTTTCATAGTGTGCTGTCAGTTGGGCTTGTGTACTTCTTCCGGGCACAAAACCGTGTTGACCTATATTAAACAAATTATTTTTAACCAAATGATTCATTATTTTCTTTTTATATTACCCTTTCATGCACTTTCATGATATGTGATGTTAGACTAACAGGTCTATAATTGCTTGCCCCTAGTCTTGATCCACTTTTGAAAATAGGGGTTATATAAGCTAATTTATGTTTAACATTTATCTCGCTCATATCTACACTTTGTCTTAGCAGTATTGCAAGTGGCTTCACGATAGTGTGTGCAGTTTTTTTTTTTTAACAAAATCGGTGGAACTCCATCTAGTCCGGCTGCCAATCCATTTTTAACTTCACTTATAGCCTGCACAATATCTGCTTCATTAATATCTATATCCGTTAGATATTCAACATTTTCTTCTCTCATTTCTGTTTCATTATTCTCATTCGCAATTCTTGGCGTGAACTCACTCTTATATTTTTCTGCTAATATGTTGCATGTTTCCTTTTTTTTTTTATTCATTAACCTTCTTTCAATTCTTAGAGGGCCTGTTTCTAATCTCCCTTTATTCATCTTTTTTGCATTGGAGTAAAGTACTTTGGTTTTTTTTTTTTTTATATTTTGAAGTGTCCTTTCTTATAAGTCCTTTTTTTCATTTTCTTTCGATTGCACATTCTTTTGTTCTACATTTTCTATCTTACTTTTCATTTCCATCATTTTCCATACATTTTTTCTTTTACAAGATTTTTCTTCCACTTTCTAATTTTCTAAAATAAGATCCTTCTGTCTCTTGGTATGCATGGCTGATGTTTTTTGTTTTTTCGGCACATATTTTTCAACAATTTTGTCCAGTATTTTGTACAGTATATCCGTATTTACCTGTATATTATCACTTACGAATACATTTTTCCAGTCTTTGTTCAATTCTTCATTTATTTCTGACCATTTTATATTCCTACTATAAAAATTATATTTTCCACATCCTTCCCATCATTTTGTGCTTTGATTATCTCTGCGATCACTTGCTTTGGAATGGACTATCAATTCTATGACATTGTGGTCTGAAATTCCCGTGTTATACACTATTATTTCTTCAACATAATTCACCTCATTCACAAACACTAAATCTAGGACATTGTCCTTTCTTGTTGGAATGTGGTTTATTTGTTGCATATTATGTTCTAATAACATATCTTGAAGTTTTTCAAATTGCCTCTTATCTTCTGCGTGACTATTACTCTCTTTTTTATATGTATATATACAACCACTTTCTTCTATCCGCTCTTTCCAATCCATGAAAGGAAAATTAAAATCTCAGGATAGAAGTATATTCCAGTCTTCATGGTTTCTAAATATATCATCTATTTTTTCTAGTATTATGTCAAACTCCTTAGTATTTGGGGGTCTGTAAATTACAATATTCATTAGTTTTTCATATTAAAATTCTACCGCAATCAATTTACATTCTGTGTGGCTGTATTTTTCACAGACTTTTCCTTGATTTATGTCTCTTCCATATATTGCGGTTCCCCCTTGATTCCTATTTGTTCTGTCTGGTCTATATGTTTGGAAACCCTTTATCTGGTCGTCACTGCCAGGCTCTTGGGAATACCATGTTTCACTTATATTTAATATATCTATTTTTTCAATTTGGGTTAGTTCTTCTAAGAACTTTAATTTCCTTTTAGAGTTACTGGTGACTAAACCCTGTGCATTCATCACTATTATGGTTTGTGTTTCATCCCCATTATTTAATATTGGTAATAATATGGATTCTCCCATGCTTCCTTCCTGTTCTGATGTGATGTCCTTTTCTTCCTTTCCAGGACTTCTGCCATTAAAAAATCCAACTTTTCCATTATATTTGCTCTTTCGCCTTCATATTTTTTTTCTGTGTGTGTATACCTGCAATTATCCCCATATCTGCACCAACCCCTGGCATTATAGATGCATTCTTTGTAGTTAGGCTCTAATTGTGCATATTTGGGTTGAAAGGCATCATATCTTTGGGCCTTTTGTGCATAGCGCGGTATATACTCGGCTTGTTTTTTTGTTTATTTTTTTGTTTCATTTTTTTTATTTCTTTTTTCTTTTCTGTTTGCTAAGTTTTATTACTTTCCTTCATGGCTGCAGGATGCATATATCGAGATCTCTGCATTCGTCTCCATATCCGTCTAAATACGCACATTTACCATATATTTCATAGTTATGGCATATCTTTGGATGCTTGTAGTAGCATCTTTCACCAAATCTGCAATTCCTTCTTTTCAGTGAATTGCAGAATATATCTTTCTTTTTTTTTTTTCTTGTTCTTGCTCTTCCCTAAAAATATGTAGGTCTGGGTATTCTGTTGGGTCTATCATTTTTTTCCATCTGATAATTTATTCCTTAGTAAGTATGTTGTCGGATGGCATCATATGTTGTATCAATGATTTCTTCTGCATCCTTACACATATCCTGTTCATTTTTCTCTTCTTCTTCTTCTTCTTCTTCTTCAACTATTTGGGTCTTTGGCCAGACAGTACTACATTGGTCCCTTCTCTCTAGTGACGGTTCAATTTCCTTTTGCCTACACATACACTGAATAATCTGACCTATCCTTCACATATTCTCCTCTGTCCTCAAACACCTGACAGCACAGAGATTACCAAACAATTCTTCTTGCAAGTGGTTAACTACTGCGCTGTAATTGTTCAGTGGCCACATTCCTCTTGGTAAGGGTAGGAGAGACTTGTAGCTCTGGTAAGCAGCTCTTCTAGGAGAAGAACCCTCCAAAATCAAACCATTGTTCTCTCGTCCTGGCTAGTGCCATAGCCTCGGTACCAGGGTTTTCCATTGTCTTGGGTTAGAGTTTTCTTGCTTGAGGGTACACTCGAGCACACTATTCTATCTAATTTCTCTTCCTCCTGTTTTGTTAAAGTTTTTATAGTTATTTAGTAAATATTTGTTTTAATGTTATCGTTCTTAAAATTTTATATTTTTCCTTGTTTCCTTTCCTTACTGGGCTATTTTCCCTGTTGAAGCCCTTGAGCTTATAGCATCCTGCTTTTCCAACTAGGGTTGTAACTTAGATAATAATAATAATAATAATAATAATAATAATTGGATTGCATTAACCCCACTGCCCACGTTCGCCAGGTAGTCTAAATTGATCGTGTGCGGATAATTCCCACGCGGACAACTTCCATGCGAAAAACTGCTAGTATGGGCAATTGCCAGGCGGACATTTGTCACCCGGACAATTGCCATTAGTTTGAAAACATAATAGATAAAAAAAAGGGAAATATAAGAATAATTGTAATAACGGTATGTGGAATTGCTTTCTGACTTTTTTTTTTTTTTTTTTTTTTGGAGAATTACGGTTTACTTATATTTGGTTATAATTTAGTTATTTGTTCGAAAATATAATACATAATATTAAAACATTGTTATGTTTATGACTCTCCTTATTGCCCATCTTTTGGAGACTGTGACCTCTAGTCTAAGAGCCCCCTTCGGGAGAAAAGCTCTGCATAATGTGTACCCTGGTGTGCTCGCCAGTTCAACTGATTATGATTGGATACTGGGGTTCCAAGAAACAAGACCATGGATTTGTAACCTCATCCCTAAATTATTTATCGAGCAACAAGAGAGGCAGTTCTTCTGGTTCCACCTCTTCTAATAGTAACAGAGTATGTGCTGGAAAAAAAATATACATATATATATATATATATATATATATATATATATATATATATATATATATATATATATACACGAGTATATATATATATAGATATGTGTGTATATATATATATATTATTATTATTATTATTATTATTATTATTATTATTACTAGCTAAGCTACAACCATAGTTAGAAAAAACAAGATGCTATAAGCCCAAGGGCTCCAACAGGAAAAAACAGCCCAGTGAGGAAAGGAAATATGGAAATAAATAAACAATATGAGAAAAAAATCACAATAAAATATCTTAAAAACAGTAGTAACCTCAAAACAGATATGTCATGTTTAAACTATAAAAAGACTTATGTCAGCCCGTTCAACATAAAAACATTTGCTGTAAGTTTGAACTTTTGAAGCTCTACTGACTCAACTACCTGATTAAGAAGATCATTCCAAAACCTGGTCACAGCTGGAATAAAACTTCTAGAATACTGTGTAGTATTGAGCCGCACAAACATACATACACACACACACACACACACACACACATATATATATATATATATATATATATATATTTTTTTTTTTTTTATGTATGTAGATAGATATATAGCTATGAAAAATTATTCCTGAAAACAATCTTCCCAAATAATGCAAGCTCGGTGAAAATGTCTTTTTCGTTGCTTCAGTTTCGTGACCCTTCTCAAGCAACTATCGATCAAGGCTAAAAGTGTCACCCGATCCCATCCCTTGTGTCCTGATAACAAATGCAGTACATTAAAAAGATCCAATACTTTCAGAGAGAGAGAGAGAGAGAGAGAGAGAGAGAGAGAGAGAGAGAGAGAGAGAGAGAGAGAGAGAGAGAGAGTCTCTTTGAACATTCTGAATATATTTGGACGTAGGCAAATGTGAAAACTACCTTTATCATTGATTTAAAACTAGAAACAAAATATGAAGTAAGGTGAGAAGAAAGGAAAAGAAATATGTTGGAAATTTTATCATGAAAGTGTGAAGGAGCACAAATGTACGTAGGAAAACCACTGTAAAAGTCAAACGAGATAGTTGCAGATTATTCAGTGTAAAAAAGCAATTCATTTGATATGATACTTATTATCCCCTTGAAGCAAAGAAAAAAGTTCATTGGGAAAATACAATTAAAACGACCAAAAAATAAAAGGACCAGAAGCCCCTAAATCACATCAGGGTGGATGCAATAATAATATTCATGTTTTCATGTTATTCCAATCTGTTATTTTATCCTGTATTATGAACTTAACAAGAGATACACTAGATAGTTCATTTCTATTGTATCCCATCTGCCCATCCAAAACTGCTTAGCCTTAAGCCGCTAGGTATTCAACTAATTTTGCATTGCAAAAATCTGCACTTAATATTTCAGGGGGTTATGTTTTCGTCATTATTTATTCACACATTTTAATTGGTCACAATAGTTTGTTACTTGGACAATTGAAAATGTCTTTAATTACTGTGAAATAGTTTTATATTTGCTATTCAGTTGGTCACAATAGTTTGTTACTTAGACAACTGAAGATGTCTTGAACTACTGCGAAATAGTTATACATGTTTTATATATAGTCCATGCGGCATATTAATCAGTTATTCATTTGCAGGTTCGGAACGGAGGGGTTACGTCTAGCGTGAATCAAGCTCTGTGCGTGCAATAAACTCAACGTTGAGTGAGTATTTGTTTTTTCTTAAAGTTTAGTTTATAATATATCTATTAATATATAAATTTTGCCTTTATGCCACTCATATCAAAATCCACCTTCCTTCGTGAAAAAGAGGGCTAAAGTTATCATATTTAGTGTTCTAGAAAATCCTCAAAAACAGTTTTTTTTTTTTTCATTTCCTTTCGTAAATTCTATTTATTTGTATAAACTCAAAAGTAAAATTCTCAAAAACTAATTGTATGAAGTATTAAAGTTTTATAATTTCTTCTTTTGCTCTACATTTTTCTGTTGCACGCTTCCCCTGAAAAAAAGATATAATAATTTTGAAATGAATAGATATTCCCCCATAAAACGACACAAATAATTTAGATAAAAGTTGTGTTTTACAGCATCATTATATTTCATGACGTCAAAGAATCTCAGTATCATTAACTTAACATTCCTACATATTCCAATTTCTCTCTCTCTCTCTCTCTCTCTCTCTCTCTCTCTCTCTCTCTCTCTCTCTCTCTCTCTCTCTCTCTCCAACAGTCAGATCAGCTGCAGCTGCATTGACGGTGATTGAAAATTTTACTTTAGGTTATTTTCAGTATATGTATAATGATCTGAAGTAATTCAATTGAATGTATCTGGATGTATATATATATATATATATATATATATATATATATATATATATATATATATATATATATATGTATGTATATGTATATTGTACTGCGTATATATATGTATATATATTTTACATAATGTATATATATATGTATCGGTGTATTTTTGCCAATTTTTTTTTTTAAATATTTAAGTAATTCATGCAGAATTGTATGTGAATAAGTAGTAATAGGAATTATTTATATACATACTTACATATTAGTTATACACACACACACGCACACACACACACACACACACACACACACACACATATATATATATATATATATATATATATATATATATATATACATATATATATATGTACACACTGTTCTTTCTTCAAATAAGCGACTGATGCCCTATTATATCGATTTTGCTTAACCACGGAATTACAGAACCATGGGGAAATTTTTTTTTTTTTTTTCTTTTGGTATAAGTACTTTTGTTAAGGCCAAATATTCGAACCTTAGCCTCGAGTAGAAATAAGGTTACACATTTGACATTCCGATTCTGCTGCATCTGATCCTGTCAAATTTAGCATTTGTACTTAAAATCGAAATCAGCTCATCTGCACCATTGCTAATCATTACTAAGTATATATAACACTTGGCCTTTTTAGGAAATATTATCACTAAGCACTCGTGATTTTCATTTTTTTTTTTTTTCAAATAAGCCACATAAACACTCTAATATCAAATTCGCTGTCATGAAGGATTTATTTTCGTAATCATCAAAAGAACATTTGAAAATTCTAACACCATAAAACAAGAACAAAAATATATAGATTTACTCTGAATCAAATAATGATATCTTTAAAAGGGGAGAATAAATGAGATTAATTAACTTATGATATCAAACCCTGACTTGGATTGATTTAAGGTAATTATGTTATGTTGGATGACTGCCAGTTCATTCCGCAGGAAATTACTTCACGTAAAACCGCAAATTGACCTGGAAATCATATATGCTCTCAGAGCAAATGTCTTTTAATAAGCTCTCATAGAAAGGCGCTTGATTCAATATCCGTGAGATGTGCGGAAAGCTTTGATATCAATGATGATTGTAATAATGATAATTGTAATAATAGTAATGGGATTTAAACCTGATGGCGAAAGATATGAGTGGTTGGAAGTAGCCTGTAGCTAGAAATATCTTTTTCAAGTAGGCAGAGGAAAGGACAGAGAGACGATCGGAACGGATGCAAGCACCCTTATTATTAAAAAAAAAAAAAAAAAAATGAGGGACCCTATTTTCGAAAAAAAAAAAAAAAAAAACTGATGGCGAAAGATATGAGTGGTTGGAAGTAGCCTGCGGAAAGCTTTGATATCAATGATTATTGTAATAATGATAATTGTAATAATAGTAATGGGATTTACCAATTATATCAATATTATTTTTCATCATTGTTATTTTTGCTAAAATATTTCTATTATTGTAATTTTTATGAATTAATATTATTATTATTATTATTATTATTATTATTATTGGGTTTGTTGTTGTTGTTGTTATTATTATTATTATTATTATTATTATCATTGGGTTTGTTATTATTATTATTATTATTATTATTATTATTATTATTATTATTATTATTACTGTTTTGATTGTTATTATTATTATTATTATTATTATTATTATTATTATTATTATTATTATTATTATTACATTCTGTATTAATGTTTCGATTATTATTATTTTATTTCAAATACACCACTTGTCGCCCCTTTCTTTGAAGGTACGGCTTATTGAACCTTGGGCTAATGGAAAGTAATTATCAAGCTTCAATGGAGCAGAATCATTTTATGTAATCGACTACACTATAGAAATATTGGGAAATTAGATATATATTTACAAAATACTGTGACCATTTTCTATGTGAAATAAAGATAAGCGATAGATAAAATTCACATCAAAAGATAGAAATCTATTTTTACATGAGAAAATAGAGGCAAGATACATATCATGTAGCTTGCCTCTATTTTCTTTATATTTATAACAAATACCATCCGACAGAAGAGTTATTGGAAATGTGTAGTGGTAAATGATAAAATTCCTTGAGTGAAAAGTGACAAAAAGTTACCGTTGAGGCAAAACTATTTACAGTGAGATGCTAACCTACTGGTAGTAAGCGCTATGACTTACTTCCCTTAAGAAGTTCTAGTCCTTTTAGGTAGAGTTCGGGGTTGTGGCCGCCTTGGTGGTTAATAATGTCCGATAATGCAGGTGAGTCTTTACATAGTTTCGATTAC
>NC_090733.1:109289246-109294246 GCF_036898095.1 Palaemon carinicauda
TTAGCTTTCACCCCCTTGTGCTTTACTAGTGTTTCAGTGCTTTCCCTTTTTCGCGTTCTTGTGTCTTGCGATCCTTTGTGTTGTGCTATGGAGCATGTTCGCCGTTGTCCTGGGCCTAGAGCCGGTAAGGCGTGTGGGGCTTTCCTGTCCAAGCCTGAGGTAGACCCGCATACGTTGTGAACCTCGTGCAGGGGCAAAGCCTGTTCTTCGTTGGACACGTGTCCCGAATGTGCGGAATGGAGTGAATTTCAGTGGGTGAAGTTCCCCACCAAGAAGAAGAAGGCGACGAAGAGATCACCATGGAAGTCAAGCGTAACTTCTCCCGCGACGTCGGTAGGAGAAGGGGCAGGTAGAGTGTATCCTTCATCCCCTACCCAGGTTAAGGGAAGAGGTAAGTCCTTGAAAGGAAAACGGTTGGCGCATCCTTCCCTTGAGAGTGATTGTGCGGGGGAATCTTCTTTTGCTAAGGCGGTGCAGGCGCCTGTAGGTGAGTGTAGTGGGGCTCCGAAGGACGGGCCTCTCTCACATAGGGGCCGCGTCGCTACGGAGGACCCCATGTGGTCTAATAATGCTTTGTTTTCTTCGCCAGATCCCTGGGTAATCGTTTCAGGGACATCAGCGACGGAGGGCGCCGTCGGCAGAGAAGAATCCCCGCAGGAGGACCCATTGGCGTGGGACTTACCAAGGACGCCGATGAGGTCTCCACTGGACATTGAGGAAGGACTCAGTGAGGCCTTCTCATGCATTCCTCGCCCGTCCGCGTGGTTACCGACGAAGCCACCTCTTCAGGATCATCGGCCAATTCCTTCTTCGTCAGGGCTGCGGAGGAGCCCCAAGAAGCCAAAGTCGGGTTCGTCTCGATATTGCGAGGAGATCTACTCCTCGGGACGTGACTCGTCTGATTCCTCGAGCAGGGAACGTCGCAGACGCCAGAGGAGGAAGAGGGATCGATCTGTGCGGAGGAACTCCCCTTCGCGGTCTCCCACACGATCTCGGGGCACGAGAAGCCCCCGCTTCCCTCCATCCAAAAGCAGGAGACCAGTATCACCGCAAGGGACTTGGGTTTTCGTCCCTAGCAAGAGTACGGAGGACCTAGCCAGACCCACTAGGGCGACACCTGAGCAGGAGGGAGACAGTCCTCCTAGAAGGGTCTCCACGTGCCTCGCCAGGGAGTCGCCCGATGAGCTGAGGACCGCGTCTTGCAGACCTAAGTCCCGTCCGAGAGACAATCAATCCGGCCAGCGGAGGGAGTCGTCATCGAGGATGGGCAGCCTCGACAGGCCTCCCCATCGAGAAGATGCACGAGGACGGGCACCTTCATCCTCCAGGTCTAAGTCCCGTCCGAGAGACACTCAATCCGCCCAGCGGAGGGAGTCGTCATCGAGGATGGGCAGCCTCGACAGGTCCCCCCATCGTGAAGCTACACGAGGACGGGCATCTCCGTCTAGGGCTCTCATGGAGGAGCCCATCTCGCACAAAAAGCCCTCGAGGAGGAGAGAAGTGCCAATCGACGATGAGAGAAGGGGCCGAGGGTCCCATCGACACGAAGGCGCCCGTGGACACGCCTCGCCCCATCGTTCGGAGGGAAGAGAAGGCGAGACGTCGGCGGGGAGGACTCCGCTTACAGGAGAGTCTTAGCCATGATCAGGGGATACAATGGCTTGGTGGAACCCGCCCCTCAGGAAGTGGAAATGTGGACCTCTGGCCTGAATAAGTTCTTCGACGCCCCCGCCCAGAAGAAATCCTCTCTCTCCCTACCAGAGGCCAGGAATGTGGGAATTGGAAGGGCCCATATTGATAAAGTTATCGTACGTAATAGCGACTCCGCCAGGGGCTATAGTTCGGCGAAACTGTTACAAGGCCTTAAATCGCAGACAAAGTACTACTCCTTAGAGGGCAGGACGAGTGGCCCCTGCATGACGGCGAAGTCTCTTGACATCTTGTGCCTGGGCGTTTCGGACGAGAAGGCAGCCTCGGCGTCCACATTCTTCTCCCAACCCGAGACAGCTATGATGGAGGAGATATCCAAGGACCTGGTGAACGTGGCTTCCTGGCTGGATTGGTGGGCCACCACCTTGGTCGGCACCCAGATCCCAATGGACTCTATGGAGCCTGCAAACAGGAGGCTCTGAACCAGTTGCTGGAGTCGGGTAGCTGAGCACTTAAATTCATGACGTTCCAGTCCTTGGCTCTCTCGGCTAACTGGGTTCTGCAGAGAAGAGACACCCTACTCAAGAATCTTCCGGTCAAGATCCCCGAAAGGGAAGCTCCGTCTGGGGAGAACAACTATTTCCAACAAAGAAGGCGGAGGAAACCATGGAGAAACTGGCCAAGAAGAGGGAACTCTCTGGCCTGAAGCCGCAGACGGCGCGTCGCCCCGCCTTCAGGAGGCCCGTGACGGAAGCGCCTGTGACTGTGCGTTCCTTCCCAACCCATGGAAGACGAGAACCCCCGTCGGGGAAGTGGCCTACCTCGACGAATTCCTCCCGAAGGGGATCCTCCTCGGCACCACCCCCGTATAGGAACTCCTACTCCTCCTCCAGGAGAAGCCGAGCAGGCCGTTCCTCCCGTAGGAGATAAGATGGGAGGCCCCCCTTCCCTGCCCAAGCCTCAGGTAGGGGGATGCCTCAGTCTAGCATGGCAAGCATGGAAGCTCCACGGAGCAGACCTGTGGACAGTCTCAGTTCTGAGAGAGGGCTACAGGATTCCGTTCTTGGAACAACCGCCCCCGTTGATCTCAGCGTCCCAGGCGGACTGGTTGGTGTCCAAGGGCCCAGCGAAGAGGGCTGCACTCGGCGAAGAGGTCAACAAGATGTTGCAAAAAGGAGCCCTGGAAGCAGTGAAATTGCCGGGTCCGGGATTCTACAGCCGCCTGTTCCTAGTGGAGAAAGCAACGGGAGGTTGGAGGCCAGTAATAGACCTGTCAGCCCTCAACAAGTTCATCAAGAAGATACCCTTCAAGATGGATACACCAAAGACTGTCATGGCGTCCTTGAGGGAAGGGGACTTTATGATATCTGTAGACCTCAAGGACGCCTACTTCCAGGTACCCGTCCACCCGTCAAGCAGGAAGTTTCTCCGGGTGAAGTGGGGTGCCCAGGTGTTGCAATTTAAGGCCTTGTGTTTCGGTCTTTCAACAGCCCCCCAGGTATTCACGAGAGTGTTCACGACGGTCTCCGTTTGGGCACACGAACGGGGAATTCGTCTTATCAGATACCTGGATGACTGGCTACTCCTTTCATCCTCAAGGGAAGACTTGGAACTACAAGGCGAGGATCTTCTACGCTTGTGCAAAAACCTGGGCATCATGGTCAACTTGGAGAAGTCACAGCTAACCCCGGCCAACAGGACGACGTACCTGGGAATAGTACTCGACTCGTTACAGGTCAAGGCATTTCCGTCCTCAGACAGACTAGACAACCTGGACCAGGTGCTCTTGCCCTTCCTTCGAGGACAACCCAGAAGAGCGAAGGATTGGCAGAGGTTGGTAGGACACCTGGTGTCCCAGGAGAAGCTGGTTCCCCATGGAAGACAGCACCTGAGGGTGGTTCAGTGGAACCTAAAAGAACGGTTGAACCAGAAAAGTTCCACGGACTTAGTGGTGCCGGTCCTGCAGGAGACCAAACGGGCCTTAGAATGGTGGCAGGATCGCTCACACACCCTGAGAAGGATGCCACTTTCCAACCAACCTCCGGAGCTCCTTCTCTTCACGGACGCATCGAAGGAAGGGTGGGGAGCCCACCTCCGAGAAAGGACCGCAAAGGGAATGTGGACGGAAGAAGAGAAGTCCCTCCACATCAATATCCTAGAAATGAAGGCAGTCCAGGAAGCCTGCTACCACTTCGAGGAGGACATGAGGGCGAACTCAGTAGCCCTGATGTCAGACAACGCAACCGTGGTGGCATACGTGAAGAAGGAGGGGGGACTGAGGTCGAAGGAATTGTGCGATCTGGCCCTTCAAATCCTAAGGTGGGCGGAGAAGGGGGACGTCAACCTGACGGCAAGGTTCATTCCGGGGAAGAAGAACGTCCTAGCAGACGGCCTCAGCAAGGCGGGGCAAGTAGTAGCGACAGAGTGGTCCCTACACCCACAAGTGGCAAGCCACATTATCCAGATATGGGAGTCTCCGGTAATGGACCTGTTTGCAACAAGGTGGAACGCTCAACTCCCCGTATTTTGTTCTCCTGTCCCAGACCCGAAGGCGGCAATGGAAGACGCCTTTCAACACAAGTGGGACGGCCTGGACGTGTACGCCTTTCCCCCCTTCTCCCTAATAAGACAAGTCCTCAACAGAGTACGAACAACAACTAACCTAAGGATGACTTTGGTAGCGCCCTGGTGGCCAGAGAGGGATTGGTTCGCAGACCTAAGGTGTCTCGCCACTCTTCCTCCCTGGCCTCTGCCCGTCAGATCAGACTAAGACAACCTCACTTTCAGCGGTTTCATGGAAACGGGGAGGCCCTTCGTCTACACGCCTGGAGGTTATCCAGCGTCTCCTGAAGAAACAAGAGTACTCTAGCAAAACGGCCAAGAGAATGTCTCTGTACCTGCGGAAATCTTCCGCAGCCGTCTACCAGTCTAAGTGGGCGGTGTTCGTTAAGTGGTGCAGGGACAAGGAGATAGAGCCCTTGGAAGCGTCCGTGCCTATTATAGCAGACTTCATGATTCATCTCAGGGATAGGTTGGCCATGTAAGTCCCAGCTATTAAGGGAGTTCGGGCGGCCCTGGGTCAAGTCTTCCTTCTCAAGGGCATAGACCTGGGCGCCTCCAGGCACATTTCTATGCTCATTAAGGCTTTCGAGCAAGCCTGCCCCCCTTCCGCTCCTAGAATCCCGAATTGGGATTTAGCGAGGGTTCTAGATATGCTCCGAAAACCGCCTTTCGAACCGCTGAAGGACATCGTGGACAAGAACCTCACCCTCAAGACGTTCTTCTTACTAGCGTTGGCTTCAGCTAAGAGAGTAGGAGAAATACACGGGTTGTCATACGAAGTGGAACAC
>NC_090733.1:109299246-109304246 GCF_036898095.1 Palaemon carinicauda
CTGCTGCCATGCAAGTGCAAGGCGAACACATTACCACTGTACTAGCCAGGAGGTTAGTGCAGTGATAGTTTTAGTGAGGTCGGTCCTAACATTTGTAATGCCACATATCTCCTGTTCTAATTTCCTTCAGTCGTAAATTACCTGTATTATATATCATGTTAATTGCCGCGAACGAAGTGAATGACCTTATATGAAATGCCTAAATTTTCGCGAGCGAATCTCACCCAACCCATACCCCAGTTTATTCCCTTTTATTATTATCACCGGGTTGGGGGGAGCAGCTGATATTTTCGCGGGTGGGGTCAATAACTCCTTTATCAATAAATATATTCAAATGAAATTTTAAGGAATTATATGTATATATATATATATATATATATATATATATATATATATATATATATATATATATATATAATATATATATATATATATATATATATATTCTGTATATAAGCTTTGGTTTTACCAATATTCATGTTCATACCAGCTATAGGCATGCTCTGGCTGTCACTTTTGTTCATTTTTAGCTAAAAAATCAGTGAGGAGCCGCAAACTTTTCTTAGAGTTATACAGATATCCAAATGATTTTCGCAGGATATGATGGGTGTTATGTGAACTACATTCATACCATTTTCGTATTGATACTTGTCATAGAAAAGTCACAGTAGGCATTTTTCGATATCCGCGGGAGACCGATTTTCAGCGGCGCCGTAAATTACTCGTAGAATACTATACATATCTAAATGAAATTTTCACGGATTTATGGGATGGATATCTACTTTGTCCATGCCAATTTTCATGTTGATATCTGCTTTAGAAAAGCCATAGCTAATGTTTATTTTGATATGGGTTGCATGGTTATTATTGGCGGTGGAGTAAATTGTTCCTAGAATATTTCACATATCTAAATGAAAATTTCAGGGATTGATGGAAAACTTAGTTTCTCTGTTCCTGCCAAATTCCATGGTAATATCTACAACGGAAAAGACACAGCTATCATGTAGCCTTCTTAAATATGATGTTAAATGTAGCAACATTGCAGTGAACTGCGTGATAGTGAGCGACATCAACGAACGACAATGCCGATTTTATAGAAAATATCTGTCCCGAGTTGCAGCTAGTATTATGAAGGCATTGTCAGAGAGAGAGAGAGAGAGAGAGAGAGAGAGAGAGAGAGAGAGAGAGAGAGAGAGAGAGAGAGAGAGAGAGAGAGAGAGAGAATTATTATGAAAAATCAGCTCCAACCCCTTAAAAACAGGAGACATAATATTAATGACCTGTCTGGTCCTCAACTGCTGCATCTCATCTTAATTTGTTGGGAAGAAAACTTACGGTTTATTAGATTTCTTATTCCTGATCTGAATATTAATCTCTGCACAGTTTTTAAGTTAATTATTTATGCATATTACATAAGGTTTTTCATAATTCGGACCTTCCTTTTACATTCAGATCTTCCAGACTGTACAATCCAATACGTAGTACTAGGTAAGTTGTTAGTTTTTAACAGTTTTGCTTTCTCTGTCATATAGCTTAATAATACACAGTATTCTGGAAGCTTTATTCCATCTGAGATTAGGTTGTGGAATGATCTTCCTAATCACACACTTGAATCAGTGGAACTTCAGAAGTTCAAACTTGCAGCAACTATTTTCATGTTGAACAGGTAAACTAGAGTCTCTTTTCATAGTTTACACAGTATGATATATCTATTTTAACGTTGTTTCTGATTTTGATATAATTTACATTTTTTTAATTTATCACTTCCCATATTGGTTATAGTTTATTTCTTTTCATATTTCCTTTCGTCACTGGGTTATTTTTCCTTGTTGGAGTCCTTGGGCTTATATCATCCTGCATTCCAAATAGGGCTGTAGCTCAGCTTGTAATTATATATAAATCCTCGGACAGCTGGGTAGCGTCAGGTTCCGATTTCCTATATGGCCTCTCGTGGCATGGTTGGTTTCGACCTGGCCTTTCATTAGAAGGGGCTAGCGTTCGATCCCAAGTATGAGGTAGAAATTTATTTCTATTTGAACACGATGTTGTGTTGATATTTATCCATATTGACTCATTAGGGGTAATTTGAATGAATTACTACCAATTATGTCACGTGGTGGGCCGGGAAATCGGGTAAAACTCGCTGGTAAGAGACTGATGTCTCGCCAGGTAAATCCTCGGACAGCTAGGTAGCGTCAAGTTCCGATTTCCTTTACGGCCTCTCGTGGCATGGTTGGTTTCGACCTGGCCTTTCATTAGAAGGGGCTAGCGTTCGATCCCAAGTATGAGGTAGAAATTTATTTCTATTTGAACACGATGTTGTGTTGATATTTATCCATATTGACTCATTAGGGGTAATTTGAATGAATTACTACCAATTGTGTCACGTGGTGGGCCGGGATAGCGGGTAAAACTCGCTGGTAAGAAACTGATGTCTCGCCAGGTAAATCCTCGGACAGCTAGGTAGCGTCAGGTTCCGATTTCCTTTATGGCCTCTCGTGGGATGGTTGGTTTCGACCTGGCCTTTCATTAGAAGGGGCTAGCGTTCGATCCCAAGTATGAGGTAGAAATTTATTTCTATTTGAACACGATGTTGTGTTGATATTTATCCATATTGACTCATTAGGGGTAATTTGAATGAATTACTACCAATTGTGTCACGTGGTGGGCCGGGAAATCGGGTAAAACTCGCTGGTAAGAGACTGATGTCTCGCCAGGTAAATCCTCGGACAGCTAGGTAGCGTCAGGTTCCGATTTCCTTTATGGCCTGTCATGGCATGGTTGGTTTCGACCTGGCCTTTCATTAGAAGGGGCTAGCGTTCGATCCCAAGTACGAGGTAGAAATTTATTTCTATTTGAACACGATGTTGTGTTGATATTTATCCATATTGACTCATTAGGGATAATTTGAATGAATTACTACCAATTGTGTCACGTGGTGGGCCGGGAAATCGGGTAAAACTCGCTGGTAAGAGACTGATGTCTCGCCAGGTAAATCCTCGGACAGCTAGGTAGCGTCAGGTTCCGATTTCCTTTATGGCCTGTCATGGCATGGTTGGTTTCGACCTGGCCTTTCATTAGAAGGGGCTAGCGTTCGATCCCAAGTACGAGGTAGAAATTTATTTCTATTTGAACACGATGTTGTGTTGATATTTATCCATATTGACTCATTAGGGGTAATTTGAATGAATTACTACCAATTGTGTCACGTGGTGGGCCGGGAAATCGGGTAAAACTCGCTGGTAAGAGACTGATGTCTCGCCAGGTAAATCCTCGGACAGCTAGGTAGCGTCAGGTTCCGATTTCATTTATGGCCTCTGATGGCATGGTTGGTTTCGACCTGACCTTTCATTAGAAGGGGCTAGCGTTCGATCCCAAGTATGAGGTAGAAATTTATTTCTATTTGAACACGATGTTGTGTTGATATTTATCCATATTGATTCATTAGGGGTAATTTGAATGAATTACTACCAATTGTGTCACGTGGTGGGCCGGGATAGCGGGTAAAACTCGCTGGTAAGAAACTGATGTCTCGCCAGGTAAATCCTCGGATAGCTAGGTAGCGTCATGTTCCGATTTCCTTTATGGCCTCTCATGGCATGGTTGGTTTCGACCTGGCCTTTCATTAGAAGGGGCTAGCGTTCGATCCCAAGTATGAGGTAGAAATTTATTTCTATTTGAACACGATGTTGTGTTGATATTTATCCATATTGACTCATTAGGGGTAATTTGAATGAATTACTACCAATTGTGTCACGTGGTGGGCCGGGAAATCGGGTAAAACTCGCTGGTAAGAGACTGATGTCTCGCCAGGTAAATCCTCGGACAGCTAGGTAGCGTCAGGTTCCGATTTCATTTATGGCTTCTGATGGCATGGTTGGTTTCGACCTGACCTTTCATTAGAAGGGGCTAGCGTTCGATCCCAAGTATGAGGTAGAAATTTATTTCTATTTGAACACGATGTTGTGTTGATATTTATCCATATTGATTCATTAGGGGTAATTTGAATGAATTACTACCAATTGTGTCACGTGGTGGGCCGGGATAGCGGGTAAAACTCGCTGGTAAGAGACTGATGTCTCGCCAGGTAAATCCTCGGACAGCTAGGTAGCGTCAGGTTCCGATTTCCTTTATGGCCTCTCATGGCATGGTTGGTTTCGACCTGGCCTTTCATTAGAAGGGGCTAGCGTTCGATCCCAAGTATGAGGTAGAAATTTATTTCTATTTGAACACGATGTTGTGTTGATATTTATCCATATTGACTCATTAGGGGTAATTTGAATGAATTACTACCAATTGTGTCACGTGGTGGGCCGGGAAATCGGGTAAAACTCGCTGGTAAGAGACTGATGTCTCGCCAGGTAAATCCTCGGACAGCTAGGTAGCGTCAGGTTCCGATTTCCTTTATGGCCTGTCATGGCATGGTTGGTTTCGACCTGGCCTTTCATTAGAAGGGGCTAGCGTTCGATCCCAAGTATGAGGTAGAAATTTATTTCTATTTGAACACGATGTTGTGTTGATATTTATCCATATTGACTCATTAGGGGTAATTTGAATGAATTACTACCAATTGTGTCACGTGGTGGGCCGGGATAGCGGGTAAAACTCGCTGGTAAGAAACTGATGTCTCGCCAGGTAAATCCTCGGACAGCTAGGTAGCGTCAGGTTCCGATTTCCTTTATGGCCTCTCGTGGCATGGTTGGTTTCGACCTGGCCTTTCATTAGAAGGGGCTAGCGTTCGATCCCAAGTATGAGGTAGAAATTTATTTCTATTTGAACACGATGTTGTGTTGATATTTATCCATATTGACTCATTAGGGGTAATTTGAATGAATTACTACCAATTGTGTCACGTGGTGGGCCGGGAAATCGGGTAAAACTCGCTGGTAAGAGACTGATATCTCGCCAGGTAAATCCTCGGACAGCTAGGTAGCGTCAGGTTCCGATTTCCTTTATGGCCTGTCATGGCATGGTTGGTTTCGACCTGGCCTTTCATTAGA
>NC_090733.1:109309246-109326746 GCF_036898095.1 Palaemon carinicauda
AGAGAGAGTGTGTGTGTGCGTAGGGGATGAGGGCATCCCCATCATACTAGAAATTAAATTGTCATCATTGCTATAAGATATGAAAATTAAGAACACCTAAGTGAATAGCTAACGTCACATTGTTAGAAAATAATAATAGTTATTAATATATCGACACCAAGCTCAGATTCTCAGGAAAATATAACGAAAACATCTGACGAATAGTATTGCGAAAATGATTGGAAAATATTCTGAAGACAAAGAAATAGTTCAGAGAATCCGGGGCAGTTCACCGCTTGAATATTTATTTTCCAGAACGCTGGGGGGACTGGTTTATAAAGAAAACATACACGCAATATATAGAGAAATGAAAGCTTCTATTAATCAAATCAGTGCATTGGACAACGATACGCATTTTTTATATATGTTGACGCAATATATATGAGTGGATATTTCATGTGGCTCCTCTGCCATCTATTTAGAATTATATAAGGATACAAGTCTATGCTCCTGAATCTGACATTGCCATTCTATATTTTCTTAATGGTTTGAAGGCTACTCATGAATGGCAGAGGCATGGGACAGTGACAATGCTATATATACATATGATCATACATACATACCAGCGCCCAAGCCCCCTCTCCACTCAAGCTGGACCAGGGACGGCCAGACAATTTCTGCTGATGACTCATCAGGTAGACCTATAGGTTCCCCCAAATCCCCTATCCTAAGCTCACAAGGATGGTGGGGTTGGAGACACTACAAGAAATGATCAAGTTTGAGCGGGACTAGAACACCAGTCTTGCAAGCGCCAGGCAGGAACCCTTTTAATGGGTAGGTAATAAGTTGGCCAGGGCACCAGCCAGCCGTCGAAGTACTACCACTAGAGAGTTATTGGATCCTTTGACTGGCCAGACAGTACTACATTGGATCCCTCTCTCTGGTTACGGCTTGTTTTTCTTTGCCTACTTATACACCGAATAGTCTAACATATTCTTTCCACATTCTCCTCTGTCATCTCACACCTGACAACACTGAGATTACAAAACAATTCTTCTTCACCTAAGGGGTTAACTACTGCAATATAATTGTTCAGTGGCTTCTTTCCTCTTGTTGAGATAGAAGAGACTCTTTGGCAATGGTAAACAGCTTTTCTAGGAGAAGGACACTCCAAAATCAAACCGTTGTGCTAGTCTTGAGTAGTGCCATAGCCTCTGTACCATGGTTTTCCACTTTCTTGGGTTAGAGTTCTCTTGTTGAGTGTACACTCGGGCACGCTATTCTATCTTGTTTCTCTTCGGCTTATTTTTTAAAGTTTTTATAGTTCATATATGAAAGGTCTAATTTAATGTTGATACTATCCTTAGAATATTATATTTTGATTGCTAATTACTTCTCTTATAGTTTATTTATTTCCTTGTTCTCTTTCCTCACTGGGCTATTTTTCCCTGTTGAAGCCCTTGGGCTGATAGCATCTTAATTTTCCAACTAGGGTTATAGCTTAGCTTGTAATACTAATAATAATAATAATAATAATAATAATGGGCTACCACAACCCTGGGCATTGAAATTCAGTTTTATTTTACGAAGATATTAAACTTAATTTCGCTTCATACCAGACTTGGAAAAATTTATTGGGTCTTTTTCGAGCTATAGAATATTCCAAAAGATTTTTTTTCCTATTTTTTTCTTCTTTCAACGCACAGAAAATATTTCTGAAAAATTCTGAATTTTTTTTTACTATACTAACTTGTAATTAAAAGTAAAAGAAACTACGAGAAATGTTGAAGCGTTCGCAATCGATCCTTTGTTTTAGTCTTTGCCGTATTCCGTCAAAAAGTTGAGATCTTTTTCCAAACGCAAATGAGTATTTCGATTGGATACACCATAAAGGATTTGAATAATATGAGGCCGTTACTACAGACATATGTATTTGTTTGTGTGTGTATGATGATGAGTATACCCTTTATTAGCCATAGAATTGTTATGTTTTTATATATAAAAAAAAAAAAAAAAAAAAAAAAAAAAACAATGAAAATTATCCCCAGTCACAGTTCCAGAAAAAAACCCTGGAATATTGTCCTCCGCAAAATTTTATAGCTTCCGTAATATATATTGATTGCAATGAAAGAATTCGTAGCATTAAAATTAGGAGAAGAAAATTTGAAGAATGTATGAAAATCTGTCACTGGAATATTTATAAATATATATTGTATCATTAAGACCAAGCTTTGTCATCATGATTAGTCAATATTCAATAAGACCTAAATAGATTCAACTATTCTTTTAGGTTAAAACGAAATACTACTGGATTTAAAAAAAGAAAATATTTTTATATAATTTTTACCCTCTTGTATTTTTCTTAGTGCAGCCTAATGGAGGTCGCGTATTTTTTTTTTCTTAGGCTTTTCAGAACCGTAAATTCCAGCAACTCATGAAGAATAAGTACTATTGCATATTTTTGTCGTGCCTTAATAATATTGACGAAAAGATAATGATAATAATAATGATAATAATAATAATAATGATAATAATAATAATAATATAAAGAAGGTTGTGGAAGAGGAGAGGAAAGTTTTATGTGGAGAATGATATGGGGAGAGATAATTTTCCACCATGCCTACAACTCTCTCCTCTGTAACTCCAGTTATCACAAAAGAGCCGCTGTTGGGAGCGGAAGCAGTAATCTCCCAACGGAAATCAACAATGAAAGCATCATAAGTCCCCGTACCAAAATGCCAAAGGCGACGAGCGATGGCAGGAGATGGAAATAAGAACAGTTTGCAGAATCGGAAGGGGGAGAAAAAGTCAAAGATATTAGGTGTCGGTGGTCTGTTTGGAACGCCTGAAGTATGTTCTGAATCACTGTCTAGTGTTTCAGCGCTCAGACTGATATCAATGATGGAGTTCATTCTCAAATTATCAACCTTAAGTTAAAACAGCGTTAAATTGGAACCAGTATTTGCTAGGATTGAGGGGGCTAGAATAGTCATTTCATCCCTCAGGACTCTGAGATTTCCTAAGGCTGGACTCCTCTATGGTAACTCTCTTAGAGGAAGAAGTAGGCCTATATATATATACATTATATATACATACTTATATATATATACATATATGTATATATATATATATATATATATATATATATATATATCTACATACATACATGCGTACATACACACACATACATATATATATATATATATATATATATATATATATATATATATATATATATGATAAAATTTTGCACATTTAAACGTGTTTTTCATATTTCAAATAAGCCATATATATTAATACATTAAAGTCTGGATTCTCTTAACGCCTGGGGCTCTGATCCCGAGGTCGTTAGGAGAATCCAGACTTTAATGTATCAATATATATGGCTTATTTGAAATATATATATATATATATATATATATATATATATATATATATATATATATATATATTAATGCATTAGGGTATGGAGTTGATTAATCTTGGTTGCTAACCCCGCCATGGACCTTCAAGACATTTATGTGCCAGATAAGTGGCAATTCGGCCACGTTATTGTTTTTTTTTTTTTTTTTTTTTTTCAACGGTAGACCATAGATGATAAATGTACAACTTTCATCTTTTTGTCCCTGGATTGGTCAAGTCTGTGGTAGGATTTTGATTGAAAAGTATGGCTCGTGAGAAAAGAAATTCCTGGGGAAGATTAGTTTGTGTTTTGCATCGAACACGTTTTAGTAGTGATAAGAAACGTTTGAAAATAAAGGAGGGAAGATGTATATTGCATACATAAACCAGGAAAACTTGAGGAAGAATCAATACAGAGGTAATGTGGAGAGTATTGAGAATATTTGGTGTATGTTATAGGTTATTCAAGCTAATTAGAGAGTTATATTGATGGAAGTGGAGCGTAGGTTTGAGTAAGTAGACAGGATAGTGACTTGCTTAGTGTTATTGTGGATCTGAGATAAGGACTGTCAAGTATATTGAATGCAGTGATGCGAGAAGTATTTAGTTATAGTATAAGATGATGAGTTTTGAATGGGGTGGGAAATGGATAACAATGAATTGGCATACAAAACATATTTAGTCTTCAATTCTCAACATTTTGCAGTTGTAGCCTACAATACTTTTTTAAGTAGTTGTACTTCCCAAGGTTGAGACGTGGAAAGGAATGCTAGGATCAAAAAGCTCTGGAAAAACTGACTCTATTTCATGTGTTTATTTAGATAATGATCTATGGGTCTGATAATTATACAAAGTCATGTATGGAATTAAGAAGAGGGCATGGGGACAGCAGTCGCACCCAGAAGACTTGCTGTGGACCAAAAATACTGAAACCCTGTGGAGCTATCTCCCTTGAGATTGATACGACGTATGATGAAAAGAACACACACACAAGCAAATACACACACATACATATATACGTATAAATATATACACACACATATACAGTATATATATATATATATATATATATATATATATATATATATATATATATATACACATGTGTGTTTTTGTATACTGTATGCTGTGAGCGATCAAACGAAAATCTCCCACCATCACCAATCTGCACTGGCCAGCATGGTGATGAAAGCTGACCAAACCCCAGACATGAGTTAACATGTTTGAGGCCTTTGTACTGCAGTGGACTATAAAGGACTGCATATGTTGTTTTGGCTGTTATATGTACACTGTATATATGTATATATATATATATATATATATATATATATATATATATATATATATATATATATATATATATATATATATTGTCGTATTGACATGGTTGGCACAACCTAAGATTTCTGGTATGTCATTAAGTCCTCTGGCGTGAGGATGCTTGACCCACTTCTTAGAAAAACCAAAGGCAGCAATAGCTACCTTCTTTCACCAATATGAAAAAATGATAGGCAATTTTTTATATTTGAAATGAATAGTGTAGCTTCTTATAAAAGCTAAAATGATATTGGTTTTTCATAGTTGCTATAAAAAATGAAATCAACTTGCCATGGCTAACAATTTGCTTCAAGAATATTTTAATTAGATAGGTAATTAGCTGAATCTTTGTTCCTCATACAATGCTGTAAAGGAAGCATGAAACTCGTGATATGCATCACACCAACTCTATGAATTTCGTAAATTAAGTGAATTTATTTTGATATTTCTTTCAGAAGTTTTATATTTTCTATCCGGAAAAAAAGTGACGATAATGATTTCGCAATTTCTCATTCACACATTACTTCTATGAGCCTAGAAAAAATATGAACTATGAATTATGAAATTGAATAATTCAATCACAATACACTAAGTTTTATATTTTTATCACTATTATCTTCAATATTATCATTGTTGTTGTTGTCTTTTCTATTTTCTTTTAAATAAATGCCTGCAAGGAAGACTTCGCCTTTCTTTTTATATGTCTTCATTGATAATCAAGCTCTCAATTTTAGGCTTTCCACCGTTATCCCCATCAGCACCTATAAGACATTACTTACCCATTTCACTATAGAACGCTTATCGTGATATATAAGGGTGATTAGTAGGGGAATTCCGACCATCCATGATCTTCATTAAACAAATGATAGACACCACTTGTACTTTGATACCTCCGTTGCTTTTAAGAGGATGAAATATTTCTAAATGATGAAAGAGTTATTTAAAATTGTGTACAACATTTCACGCTATACGCTGTATAACAACGTGTTTAAGCCAAACATTTTTTTCCTTATTACAAAATTAATTCAGGCTTTTACGTTATTTTCTATTACAAAAAGAAAAAAAAAAAGATTAATACAACTGTTTTTTTTTGTCTGACTAGAGTATTAGTTCATCCTCAAACATTAATATTGTGACAAATAAATTGTTATATGAAATGCCGATGAATTACATAGGGTGGAATTATTTCCGCCGTTCGAATATGTAAATAGAAATTAAAGATTCGTTGTTTATTCCATTTCTGTAACGAAGCAAAACTACGTTGATTCGAAGCTCTTGCAATAAGCAGTGAGGTGACTAGTATAAAAACTAGACTATATCCAAATGCAAGATTGGAAATATTATTTATCAAAATTTGATTGCAAGTAAATGTTTGGAAATATAAACAAACCCGAAGAGTTAAAAAGGTAAAGATTTTATCGATAAGTAGATGATAGAATAGGAAAAATCAATATTTTGATAAGAAACTATTGAAAAATAAAATCATCTATAGATATATCTATTTTCACCCACAGCAATGACCTTTTTATTATCATTTATTTTTCACTCATGAATGGCAGAGGCAAGGGACATTAACAATGTCCTAGCTAGTAGCACATTGCCTTAGCTTAGAGACTGACCATATATGCACATGATCATCCCCCAAGCCCACTCTGCAGCCAAGCTAGTACCAGGGAGAGCCAGGTAATGGCTGCTAATGATTCACCAGGAAGATCTATAGCTTCTTTAAACGCCCCATCCTTAGCTCAAAAGGATGGTGATGTTGCAGATACTACAAGAAACTATCGAGCTTACGAGAAACTCGAACCCCAGTCTTGCGATCACCGGTCAGGAACGTTTCTAATAGGTCACCACAATGCATAACCAGTCATTTACTTCCTTTCATATTCCCATTCCTTTATATTGATGTCTAACTGCTTTTAACCTTTGACCTATAGTGCAATAAGAAAGTTTTCGCTCAGTTGCACTTTGATAATGAATGGTCTCTTTGGTTTCAGCATCGAGCCATATTGATCAATTTCATAAGAGCATGTATAACAATATTCCTTCACTCATTAGAAGAATGTATGCACAAAGTCTTCCGTTTCATTCCTTAAATGTTTAAATGCCACTCATAAATGGTAGAGGCAAAGGATAGTCGCATTGCCCTAGCTACCTTGACAATGTCCTAAAGACTGTCTATATATACATATGATCAGCTCCAAAGTCCCCTCTCCACCCAGGTAGAGCTGTAGGCTCTCCCAAAGCCCTCATCCTCAGCTCACAAGGATGGTGAGGTTGTAGATAATACAAGAAACTATCGAACTGGAGCTGACTCGAACCGCAGTCCGACAGAACGCCAGGTAGGGATGTTTCCAGTAGGCCACTACTTGATTAAGAGATGTTTTTATTATCCGACTTTTTCCCTACAATTTTAATTTTGATAAATATTTATCGTGATAGTAGTGCGGCCTAGTTGTCTCTTAACTTCATGCATATTTCATTCCACTTGGTAATATTGATAATAACCATTGCAAGTCTTATTTTCACAAGATGTTGAATGAATATTTTAGTGTTTCTTTAAATGCATTTAGATTTTCCATGATTATTGTTTGTCTTTCTTTTATGCATTGTAACTCCCACCTTCCACCAGAATAAAAGCACAAAACGTATTTTATCATTTGGTCTTAATTAGTAACGATATTTGAAAACAAAAGAGAAACTTATATAGATAATAACTTCATTTGTATAAAAACGATAGATTTATGAAAAAAAAAACCTCGATGGTTAATAAAAAAAACAAAAACATAAAAGCAAAAAAAAAAAAAAAAAAAATAACCACATCTAACTAGCAGTCGAAAAAACCGAACCGTCAATCCAGAAAACTATTAAATTCCTTTTCCGTCCGAACCTAGACGTTCGACATTTGAAATCCATAACCCATCAGTCTCTGGACAGTGTTTTGGGGGGACAAGGGGTGGGGTTCATTTTAGCCTCACGGATACTTTCCCTTTAAACATGTCGTCGGCCAGATAACAATTGCTCTGGCGAGCAGTGGAGAGATGTTTGAGGGAAGGGGGGGGTGCTCTTTTTCTTGCATTTTTTGTGTGTTGGCGAATGATTGTTATTCATTTAGATGATAGACATAAACATTACTGGAACAGTTCGTTTTGCAGTAGTAGAATTTAGTGGCCTATTGGAAACGTTGCAGCCTTACGCTCGCAGGACTGGAGTTCGATTCCCGCTCAAGCTCGATAGTTTCTTGTAATGTCTGCACCGTCACCATCCTTGTGAAGTAAGGATGGGGAGTTTGGGGGAGTTTGCAGAGTCCTCAGCAGCCAATGCTGATCTTATGTATATATGGTCAGTCTCTAGGGAATTGTCCCTTCCCTCTGCCATTCGTGAGTGGCCTGTAAACCTTTGAATAAACAAGATCTTCTAAGCTGTTCTTCGTTTTATATGGATTTTGTAATTTCAATAATTTCCTACCTTTTTCGTTTCGAAACTTCTTTATGAAAGGAATTGAAAAATCAAAATCTAATAATGTTCATCCTGTTCTCTCTATAAGATCATTATTTTTCCTTCTGGCGATAAGGCAATCTAATGATTTTAGAAATTTATTTGTATTTGGATGAAAATATATGATATAAAATTTTGAATTAGAATATTTTCATTATTTGAATCAAGTGACATTGACAATTACGTAGAAATTTTGATTAAAAAATGATAAGTCTTTTTTTTATCAAAAGGATTATACCGTTTAGATTGACTTTGTTATATCAGCCGTTTTTATTCCTAATTTTTAAAGCTTCCAAATATTGCACACGAGGTTGAATTATTCAAGTCGGATTATCATAGTGAAGAGATGCAATTTACTTTCGATTAAAATGTAAACCAAGAGCAGAATTCAATTGGAAAAAATTGAACTTTTTATAAGGTAAAGTTAAAGGTGTTTGGTTTCAATTACAGTATTATTCGAACAGATACGCACCAAAACGTCAGCAGTATCCTCCATAGTAAATAGATTAAACTTATAGTCCCGGGCTGGGATTGATCTGCTGCCGTGTGAATGCTAGGGGAACGTGTTACTATTACTAGCCAGGAGACTTCTATATATATATATATATATATATATATATATATATATATATATATATATATATATACATATATATATATGTATGTATATATATATATATATATATATATATATATATATATATATATATATATATATAAATATATATGTATATATTTATATATATATATATATATCATATATAATATAAATATGTTTATTGATTTATTTACACACACAAACACACACACATACACATACACACACACACACATATATATATATATATATATATATATATATATATATATATAAAGAACTGAAAATATATTACAGTATTTAATTGATTAGCGGGGTAAAGTAATCATGAATAGCAGTAGAACTTGAAGTAGTAGAAAAAATATCTGAGGACGCCGTTAAAACAAAAGTAGTAAAAGGAATATTAGTATGAATAAAAACGAGAGCATCAAAACAATAGGGCGAAATAATTATCTCTCAGCATTAAAGGCAGTTCAAGTTCAAGTAAGAAAACCAAAAAAGTAGCAGCAGATATATCCTCATCAAAAGTTACAGCAGAGTAACGATAAGAACTGCTGCTTTTCATTAAAGTATAAACCCAAAAATATATAACTATTACTTTAACCAAGTATTTTACTCTGCTTATTTTGCATCTGATTTGCTTAAAGAATTTACACACACACACACACACACATATATATATATGTATATATATGTATATCTTTACATATATATATAAATTATATATATACATATATATATGAATTATATATATAAATATATATATATATATATATATATATATATATACATATATATGTATATCTATACATATATATATAAATTATATATATATATATATATATATATATATATATATATATAAAACGAGAGAGAGAGAGAGAGAGAGAGAGAGAGAGAGAGAGAGAGAGAGAGAGAGAGAGAGAGAAGTGTGGAGATATGTACAGCTATGGTTATTTATGCGCGGAGGCGGATGCCGACACATTCTCTACATTCTCTTGTGGTTGTTTTTATATTAAACAACTACTTCTTTTCAGAGAGGTTGTTCCGCTAGAGTCTCTCTCTCTCTCTCTCTCTCTCTCTCTCTCTCTCTCTCTCTCTCTCTCTCTCTCTCTCATACGGTTTTGGTACGTATATATATATATATATATATATATATATATATATATATATATATATGTATGTATATGTATACATATATATATATATATAAATATATATTTATATATATATATATATATATATATATATATATATATATATATTACTGTCCTATAAAAGTATATAGTAAACTATAGATATTATTTTACGTCAATAGTTCAGACTTGCAGCAAATGTTTTTATGTTGAATAGGCTGACATAAGTCTTTTTATAGTTTATATATGAAATATCTGTTTTGATGTTGTTACTGTTTTTAGAATATTTTATTAATTGCTAATCATTTCTCATAACATTTATTTAGTTCCTTATTTTTTGTTTTTCACCGGGCTATTTTCCCCCTGTTGGAGCCCTTGGGCTGATAGAATCTTGCTTTTCCAACTAGAGGTTTAGCTTAGCTAATAATAATAATAATAATAATAATAATAATAATAATAATAATAATAAACATGGAAGGATTTACAGAATGCCTTCGCGTTAGGGAATTATAACAAGAGAAATATGTCTAGCGCAAAGCAGAGAATTGAAGAATATGTATAACTAAGGGAATGTACATAAAGAAATCTTTATAAAACCAGGTGAAGCTGTCTTTTTTTTTTTTTTTTTTTTTTTTTTTTTTTCAAACTGGGTTCATGGAGATATGAAGATTCTATTCACAGTTAAAGTCACAACTTTGTCATTTTCATATAAATATAACCATCAAAGATAGCTTTGTTTTTTTCTTTGCTGATTTAGCTGCGAGGAGTGTATTAGTATTTATAAAGTTATAAAAATGAATTAATGTTAGAAATTATTAATATTGTAATTTTTTACTCCTGAGGAGACTTAGAAGGTTAGGTGAAAGAAACTTGGACTTTAAAAAAAAGGAAAGAACATTTTATGAATACTTAAATATCCTTATGTATGGTTAACTTCTGAAAAACTTAAAATCCACCAGTAAAAGTTAGGAAAAAATTCCCTATGATTTGCAATGTGGTTTATTCTCCAAGTTGCTTAATGAACTTTTGCCTACGCGAGAGGATATTTTGGACGATCAGATGCCTTCGCATCAATAATGTCCAAGAAGGTTTGTAATGATGAAACAAAAAATGAAATACAGTTTTTAATCTTGTTTAAGATTTTGATTTAAATAAGGTAAACTATACAAGATTTTCTCTGTTGGGAAATTGGTTTTTGCCTGAGGGAACATTTATATTCGTCAAAGTAATACATTTTCCATGAGGGATACCTAAATAAATAAAAATTTTGTTATCCAGTGATCAAACAAAAATTAGAACTGATTTAGAAATATAAGAAAGATAGAATTGAGGTAATTGGATTTTAAAGGTAATATATATATATATATATATATATATATATATATATATATATATATATGTATGTATGTATGTATGTATGTATATAAGACATACAGTGTATGTATGTATATGTTTTTGTTGTTAAATATACATATAAAGTTTGCGAGCGAACAGACTTTTAATTCTAAACAAATACATCCAGTCCAAGTCTAAACGAAGAGCTCAGAATACATTTACTTCAGTTTGGTTAATGGTTAGGAATCTGTTCCCAAAATCCTTGGAAATACATCTGGGAATTAGTTTGCAAGCGTATATATGTTTTAAAAGAATTTAAAAGCTAAAGTAAATGCTTCTGTGCAGTCTTGGAGTGTACTCTTTGAGTCGTGCAAAGTTTTAATGGTCGCTCATGAAGGGACAGTGACAGTGTCATAGGTAGTTGGACAATGCCCTAGAATCTGACTATATATACATATGATCAGAGTCCAAGACCCTCTCCATTCAAGCAAGGACCAGGGAGGGCCAGGGAATGGCTGCTAATGACTCAGCAGCCCTTAAACCCATAGGCTCCCCCAAACCTGCATCCTTGGTTCATATGAATGGTCAGGTTGCAGACACTACAAGAAACTATCGAGCTTAAGCGGACTCGAATCGTAATCCTGTAATCCTCTAGATAGGACGTTTCCAATAATAAACTGGAAATTTGACAGCACCGGTAAAAAAGTTGCAGTTTCTTCTTCCATTCGTCATGTTAGAGTAACCAGGAAGAAAACCCTAAGGGAGAAAACATTCCTGGTTGATCTGAATTTAGGAGGTTTTCTTATGTAAATAAATGCGTCTGTCCAACGAAAATTTCCCTTAAGATAAAAAGTCTTAAGATTAGCTATCCAGAGAATGCGATAGCTTTACTTGAGTTTAAAAGCTATTTGCTTTCGGAAACGACTCAATTAAAAAAAAATAAATAAATAAATAAATAAATGAAGGTCAAGGGAATCGTACATAAAGCTTGTTCAACCATTGGGTATTATTATTATTATTATTATTATTATTATTACTATCCAAGCTACAACCCTAGTTGGAAAAGCAAGATGCTATAAGCCCAGGGGCTCCAACAGGGAAAATAGCCCAGTGAGGAAAGGAAATAAGGAAATAAATAAATGAAGAGAACAAATTAACAATAAATCATTCTAAAATAAGAAACAACGTCAAAACAGACATGTCATATAATAAACTATCAACAACATCAAAAACAAATATGTCATAAATAAACTATAAAAAGACTATGTCCGCCTGGTCAACAAAAAAGCATTTGCTCCAACTTTGAACTTTTGAAGTTCTACTGATTCAACCACCCGATTAGGAAGATCATTCCACAACTTGGTCACAGCTGGAATAAAACTTCTAGAGTACTGCGTAGTATTGAGCCTCGTGATGGAGAAGGCCTGGCTATTAGAATTAACTGCCTGCCTAGTATTACGAACAGGATAGAATTGTCCAGGGAGATCTGAATGTAAAGGATGGTCAGAGTTGTGAAAAATCTTATGCAACATACATAATGAACTAATTGAACGACGGTGCCAGAGATTAATATCTAGATCAGGAATAAGAAATTTAATAGACCGTAAGTTTCTGTCCAACAAATTAAGATGAGAATCAGCAGCTGAAAACCAGACAGGAGAACAATACTCAAAACAAGGTAGAATGAAAGAATTAAAACACTTCTTCAGAATAGATTGATCACCGAAAATCTTGAAAGACTTTCTCAATAAGCCTATTTTTTGTGAAATTGAAGAAGACACAGACCTTATATGTTTCTCAAAAGTAAATTTACTGTCGAGAATCACACCTAAAATTTTAAAAGAGTCATACATATTTAAAGAAACATTATCAATACTGAGATCCGGATGTTGAGGAACCACCGTCCTTGACCTACTTACAATCATACTTTGAGTTTTGTTAGGATTCAACTTCATACCCCATAATTTGCACCATGCACTAATTCTAGCTAAATCTCTATTAAGGGATTCACCAACCCTAGATCTACATTCAGGGGATGGAATTGATGCAAAGAGAGTAGCATCATCTGCATATGCAACAAGCTTGTTTTCTAGGCCAAACCACATGTCATGTGTATATAGTATGAAAAGTAATGGGCCAAGAACACTACCCTGTGGAACACCGGATATCACATTCCTATAATCACTATGGTGCCCATCAACAACAACTCTTTGAGATCTATTACTTAAAAAATCAATATTAATGCTAAGAAACGACCCACCCACTCCCAACTGTTTCAGTTTGAAAACAAGGGCCTCATGATTAACACGGTCAAAGGCAGCACTAAAATCAAGGCCAATCATACGAACTTCCCGACCACAATCAAGGGATTTCTGTACAGCATTGGAGATTGTAAGAAGGGCATCACATGCTCCAAGGCCTTTACGAAAACCATATTGCAAACTAGGGAGTAGATGATTACCTTCAGCAAACCTATTAAGACGTTTTGCCAGAAGACGTTCAAAAACTTTAGATAATATGGGAGTTATGGAAATTGGGCGGTAATCAGTGGGACTTGAGCTACCACAAACACATTTACATAGAGGAGAAACATTACCAATTCTCCAACTAGTGCTGAAAGCTCCTCTTCTTGCTAACTTGCGCAAAATAACAGATAACTTTGGAGCTAAGAAATCTGCTGTCTTTATAAAAAACAAAGGAAAAATACCATTTGGGTCTACACCTCCATAAGCATCAAGGTCCATCAACAGAGCTTTAATCTCACGAGATCGAAAAGCTAAACTAGTTAGTTTAGCCTCAGGAAAACAGGAATGAGGAAGTTCAAGTTTTTCATTACTCTGTTTACTGTCAAAAACATCAGCCAAAAGGGTTGCCTTTTCCTTTGGACAGTGAGTGACTGAGCCATCTGGTTTAAGTAAAGGAGGAACTGTTGCATCTACACCAAAGAGTGCAGATTTAAGGGTAGACCACCATTTATGTTCCTGAGTTGTACCAGAAAGTGTTTCTTTTATGGTTAAATTGTACTCCTTTTCAGTTGAGGCATAAACTCTCTGAGCAAAAGCTCGAAGCTGAGTATAGTTGTTCCAGGTCAAATCTGATCTGTTACCCTTCCAAAGTTGATAGGCCTCCTGCTTCTCCAAAAAAGCACGTCTACAATCATCATTGAACCACGGTTTGTCCTTCACTCGGTACCTTAGCACACGAGAAGGGATACGCCTATCAATTATGTTGACTAGATTCTCATTCAAAGGGACAACAGGATCTACACTATTATATAATTGTGACCAATTCAAGAACAAATGATCATGTAAAATCCCATTCCAGTCTGCTTGGGATTTCATATAAATTTTACAAGAATATGATATATCAGGGACAGGCTGCTCAGTCTTCACTAATAATGAAATCAAGGCATGATCAGATGTCCCGACTGGAGAACCAACCTTACCAGTTATAACGCCAGGGGAGTCAGTGTATACAAGGTCCAAGCAATTACCAGACCTGTGAGTAGCTTCATTTATGATTTGCTCACAGCCTGATTCAGAGGCAAAGTCTAAAGCTCTTAAGCCATGGCGATCGGTAGGAGAGATAGAACTTAACCACTCCCTATGGTGAGCATTAAAATCACCAACAAAGACAAAAGAAGCCTTTCTATCATCTTCTTGTATCTTAGCCATAATGGTAACAAGACAATCGAAGATAGAATCATCCATGTCTGGATTCCGGTAGATCGAACATAAATAAAAGTTGTTATGCCTGCCACAAACTTTTATTACCTGAATCTCATGACATCCACATTGATAGCAGGACTTATGAGAAGCAGGGTACTCGGTCCTAATATACACCGCCATTCCCCTGGCCCTAGGGATGGCATCACGTTTCAACATTATTGGCTTCTTAAAACCAGTTATAAGGAGCTCAGATGAGTGCCTCATATTAGAAACCAAAGTTTCTGAGCACAAAAGAATATCATACTATCTGGACGCAACTGTAAGGTCTTGGATATTTGCATGAAGACCACGAATATTGCAATACAGAAAACGACATTGACGAAATCTAGGACGTACTGGTCCCGGATTTCGCTCAATGTCTCCAGACAGCATAAGAATTAATAGAAATAAAAAAGAGACATCATACTTAAAAACTAGATTAACAAGAATTATAACAAAAACAATACGTACAGAATTATAAACAAAGTGATTGATGATACCCATAGACTATAGTAAAAAGTCGGAAAAACTGGTCAACATGGAGGAGCCGATACACCATGCAAGGCTAAATACCCTCCAGGATAGCCACTTCAACTGAAGGGAGGACAGTAAGGATGGTTTTGAGAAGAAAAAGAATCAGAAAAAGGAAAAGACAACCTCTTGATAAACCACCAGGCATCCATGGCCCTTCTATTAAGCCTGCCCAACACACCATTTCAAAAAAACAAGAGGAAGAAAAAAAAATAAGATAGAATAGTGTGCCTGAGTGTACCCTCAAGCAAGAGAACTCCAACCCAAGACAGTGGAAGACCATGGTACAGAGGCTATGGCACTACCCAAGACTAGAGAACAATGGTTTAATATTGGAGTGTCCTTCTCCTAGAAGAGCTGCTTACCACAGCTAAAGAGTCTCTTCTACCCTTACCAAGAGGAAAGTACACTGAACAAATTGCAGTAGAGTAATTAACCCCTTGGGTGAAGAAGTGTTAAGTATCTCATTGTTGTCAGGTGTATGAGGAAAGACGAGAATATGTAAAGAATAGGCCAAACTATTCTGTGTAAGTGTAGGCAAAGAAAAAATAAGCCGTGACCAGAGAGAGGGATCCAATGCATTACTGTCTGGCCAGTCAAAGGATCCAATACCTCTCTAGTGGTAGTATCTTAACGGGCGGCTGGTGCCCTGGCCAACCTACTACCTACCTATTGCTGGATAAGAAGGTGTATTACAGTATGAGAGAGAAAAAACCTTGAAAAATTTGAGGATGTTATAATAAATTATTCAAGAATTACATTTTAAATTTTTTTGTTTACTTTGTTGACTTACAGTTATCTTTTAGCTTCAAACTCTACGAAGATATGCCTTTTCAGTGGGATAATGTTAATCACGGCAGTAACAATGAAATCAATAATATATGATAAAAGTGAAGCAATGAATTTTTTTTGTGGATATAGGTATTGGTTTTGTTGTTTCACTGGACAGCGATTCAAATATCTCGATTATGAAAGAAAAAAATGCTATCACCTGGATATTAATCAACTCTATAAAAAATTAGATTTTATATTCCTACGGTATACAAAAAAAACAAATCTGAATCAATTCGAAAATTTAAATCAAATAAATAAATTACCATAATAGATAATGAAAACAATAACTTAATGTCTTATTATTCAAAATTAAAGAAGAATAGACCTAACATGAAAATCATCTAATAAAAAAGCAAATTCATCAATCAAAATTAGAAAGAAATAAGAAAATGGGTAATTTAAAAATAAAATATGTTAAAAAAACAAACACAAAATCGAAACCAATTGATTTGTTAACGATCACACTGAAGGGTAACATCCACTCTTTCATCAGAATGAATTACTAACTTCCAATGATGGCGTAATAATACCTCCAATTCAACTCTTGATGATCCTATAATTTCCTAAAATGAGACCAGTTTTAACATACGATGCAACCGATCCAGGAATTTTATTAGCCATAATTTTGTCATTGCTCGGTCTCATAGAATAAAAGCTCTAGTTTTGCCGAATAATAATAATATAATAATATTATTATTATTATTATTATCATTACCCTTTATTAAGTCATAAGAATCCACCATTATTATTATTATTATTATTATTATTATTATTATTATTATTATTATTATTATTATTATTATTATTATTACCCCGTGTTAAGTTGTAAGAATTAACCATTGATATTTTACTCTTGATAGTAAATATTTTAAACCACACTATAACATTTTATCATGAAGTTTAATCCAGTTATTATTTTTATCATTATTATTATTATTATTATTATTATTATTATTATTATTATTATTGTTGTTGTTGTTATTATTACCCCGTATTAAGTTGTAAGAATTAACCATTGATTTTTTATTTCTAATAATAAACATTTTAAACCACGCTGTAATATTTTATCATGAAGTTTAATCGGGTTATTATTATTATTATTATTATTATTATTATTATTATTATTATTATTGGCCTGAATTAAGTTTCAAGAATTCACCATT
>NC_090733.1:109334246-109346746 GCF_036898095.1 Palaemon carinicauda
TATGAATGCAAAGGATGGTCAGAATTATCAAAAATATTTAGATCAGGAATATGAAATTTAATAGACCATAAGCTGCTGTTGAACAAATTAAGATGAGAATCAGCAGCTGAAGGTTAGACAGAAGAACTATACTCGAAGCAAGGTAAAATGAAGGAATTAAACACTTCTTCAGAATAGAATAATCACCGAAAATCTTACAAGACTTTCTCAATGAGCCATTTTTTTTGTGCAATTCAAGAAGACACAGACCTAACGTGTTTTACGAAAGAAAATTTGCTGTCGAGAATCACACCTAAAATTTTAAGAGCCATACAGAGTTAAAGGGATATTATCAGTGGTAAGATCCGGATGTTGATGAGCCACTGTCCTTGACCTACTTACAATCATACTTTAGGTTCTTTACGTGTGTGTTTGTGTGTGAGACTGTGGCTGTGAGCATACACGCATACACACAAACACACACACACACACACATATATATATATATATATATATATGTGTGTGTGTGTGTGTGTGTGTGTGTGTGTGTATGCACATGTGTGTGCGTGCGTGTATGTGTGTGTAGACATTCATTTAGAGAGAGAGAGAGAGAGAGAGAGAGAGAGAGAGAGAGAGAGAGAGGGTGGAAGCGGAAAGGGAAAGAACAATCTTTCAAAATTCTCTCTCTTTGATACGTCTTTGATGTTCCTCCTTTCCTCTTCTTTGTGCTATAAAAGCTCCGTTTCAAAACAAGTTTCTGATAACAATTCAGAAGATGTGAGATATGGAAAAACATACTATTTTGATTTCCTTGAACAGGGAAACTGTTTGTATGCCAGGCCCTAGACTCTCTCTCTCTCTCTCTCTCTCTCTCCTCTCTCTCTCTCTCTCTCTCTCTCTCTCTCTCTCTCTCTCTCTCTCATGTACATTTTATTCTTACCTGGAGTAATTACTTGTGAAAGTGAAATTCAGGAAGGTATGTCTTATTTTTCTTATATAAAAGTTTCTTTCATCTTGTGATTTCAGTAATATTTTTTGTTTATTCAATGATGCACTTCTATTACCATTCGCATTTTACTGATGATACGTTATAGATTTGAATAAGATATTTGAATCTCTATTTTATTGTACTTGCATCTATTACCACACTGTGGTCATATCTTAGCCACTGTGAATCACTAACCTGTTTAAGGTTTTTATTTAATATACTTAGTTACTTTCTCATTCCTCTGGGAACTTGCTGTTTTTATAATTTATTTGTTAGCTGTATTTCAAAAAGCTATCTTTTCTTCTACTTAAGAACTTTATTTTTTCTCTCATTTAATGCATTTAACTTCTTTTTTTTTTAAAGTGCTGACAGTGTCATGTTAAATTTCCTTCTAGATTTAAACAAATATAATTAAGAGGTTCTTCGTTCAGACGAGCAATAGATGATGTTGCATTTATCAACTTCATTCATTTCAATTATTGTTCTATTTAATTCCCAATTGATTCACGTTAGGATGAATATTAGTATATTTCAATTGTCCCTCTTCTCTATGATTCGAAAATTTTCATCTGACATTTTAATTTTTCAAACGCATTAACTTTTTTCCTCTGTTAGCTTTTCTTTTTCTCTGTGCGTATTCCATTTACATATTCCCTTATTAGAATCCAAACTTTTAACTACTTGCCTTCATTGCATTAAAGCAAAGAAGACTCTAAAGAAAGTCAAGTCAAAAATGTAAATTTCTTTAACAGGAGGAGTTCACATCTGCATAAGAGATGAAGTCTTTTCATTCCAGTGATTATAAGAATTTTTTTTCCATGTCGTAATGTGTCCAGCATCTCTATAAGTACTGTATTTTCATTCTCATTTTCTTCAAAAAAGATTTTTTAATTGTCCCTCGTATCAATGATATGACCATATGAAGAGTCTCTCTCTCTCTATATATATATAATATATGTATCTCTCTCTCTCTCTCTCTCTCTCTCTCTCTCTCTCTCTCTCTCTAATAATAATAATGATAATAATAATAATAATAATAATAATAATAATAATAATAATAATAATACGTTTAAGAATTTTAATAATTTCATTAATTTCTGTAATAGTAATGATTTTGATAATTTTAACTCTCTCTCTCTCTCTCTCTCTCTCTCTCTCTCTCTCTCTCTCTCTCTCTCTCTCTCTCTCTCTCTCATAATTGTTAGGTCTTCGAAACACAAGTCCAGGGTCCTTCATCTTTTATTTGCCTTTGGATTCTCTATTTTTCACAGTGTTCCCAATTGAGGACCGTCCTTTCCGTCTCCTGGCTAGTGCAGTGTTAACGTGTTTGCCTAACATTCACATGACAGCAGATCGATCCACACCCGGGACCGTGAGTTTATGCTTTGGCCACTGTTATGGTTGGGCACCACATTGGGGGTTTGGGCTTTCCCTGCTGACATTTTGATAATCATCTATTCTGATGAAATTGGAACTGATACCAGACACTGTTAACCTTTAACCTTAAAAATGATAATAATATTGGATACACTAAAACCATCAATACTTTTGTCTTTCAAGTTATCTTCATTTTTCTTCAATACAGTCTCAGTTAAAAGAAAATATTTGCAGTCTCTCTCTCTCTCTCTCTCTCTCTCTCTCTCTCTCTCTCTCTCTCTCTCTCTCTCTCTCTCTCTCTCTCTCTCTCCTTTACACTGCATTCTTGTCTCCCATCCTTGAGTTATCGGCATCCACTTCCACTGCCCCAGTCAAGATGTTTTAAACGTTGGCTCACATTCGAACTCACTTCCTCTGTGAGACTTGAAGGTGACATACACATTTGAGTCTGCATTCATCTGGTGGGGGCTATCTCTCTCTTTCTGAATTTATGTATGCATTTGATATATATATATAATATGTATATATATATATATATATATATATATATATAATATATATATATGCGTGAGCGTATATTTGTGTAATATGTGTATATATATATATATATATATATATATATATATATATATGCGTGAGCGTATATTTGTGTAATATGTGTATATATATATATATATATATATATATATATATATATATATATATATATATACACACTCATTTATTGATTGCTACTTATTCTAGATCCACAGGACACTTTGAAAGATGAATTCTTATTACTTAATAGCTTTATTCTATTTTTTTCCGAACTTTTTCAATCCTATCAGATGGCAGATTTATGATTTCTTTTAGCACCTATTTTAACACACACACACACACACACACACATATATATATATATATATATATGTATATATATATGTATATATATATATATATATATATATATATGTATGTATATATGTATGTATGTCTGTCTGTGTGTATGTGTATATGTATGTACGTGTGATAATCCATGTTCCATCACACCAAAGAGATAGTTCCATGTGTCAAAGGACAGTCAGTGCACAAAAAATGTTTTTTTTTTCACAAATTACTATTAAATTTGACAGCGTCAACACAAGAAACAGCTAATGAATAATGATTAACATTTGAATACCTGAATCGTAACGAACACTTTTCAAACTGAATAAATGTAACAGGAAGAGCTCGCAAAAAGCTGAATTAGAGTGAAACATTGCAGCTTGACGCAATCAAAATGCTTTATAATGCAAACTCCATTAAGCAGGCTGTCTGTCATCAAGAGACCATGTATAATAACTAACATTATTCTAAAGACATTAAAATATATATATATATTTTTGCCAAAAGTGCTTATTTCGTTTTATTTGAAGTTTGAAGGCAAGGTACATTCTATATTCAGATATTATAACCTTCATATTATTTAGAATTGAAATCACAAAGCCATTTTTCTATAGATGGTGTAAGAAGGGTCACTTTGAAATCAGGAATACTGCAATCATGAGTGTTTCCGAGTACTGTGCAAATTATTACCATTTGAACTATTTGCTCTGTAAAGGTTTAAAGGTCGCTCATGAACGGCAGAGGCAAGGGACCGTGACGATGCTAGGACAGGACAATGTATTAGAGACTGACCATATATATATATATATATATATATATATATATATATATATATATATATATATATATATATATATATATACATATATATATATCTATATATATATATATATATATATATTATTATCATTATTATTATTATTATTACTAGCCAAGCTACAACCCTAGCTGGAAAAGCAAGATGTTATAAGCCCAAGGGCTCCAACAGGGAAAAATAGACCAATGAGGAAAGGAAATAAGGAAGTAAATAAATGATGAGAAAAAATTAACAATAAATCATTCTACAAACAGTAACAACGTCAAAACAGATATGTCGTATATAAACTATAAAAAGACTTATGTCAGCTTGTTCAACATAAAAACATTTGCTCCAACTTTGAACTTTTGAAGTTCTACTGATTCAACTACCCGAGTAGGAAGATCATTCCACAACTTGGTCACAGCTGGAATAAAACTTCGAGAATACTGGGTAGTATTGAGCCTCATGATAGAGAAGGCCTGGCTATTAGAATTAATTGCCTGCCTAGTATAACGAACAGGATGGAACTGTCCAGGAAGATCTGAATGTAAAGGATGGTCAGAATTATGAAAAATCTTATGCAACATGCATAGCGAACTAATTGAACGATGGTGCCAAAGATTAATATCTAGATCAGGAATAAGAAATTTAATAGACCGTAAGTTTTTGTCCAACAATTTAAGATGAGAATCAGCAGCTGAACACCAGACAGGAGAACAATACTCAAAACAAGGTAGAATGAAAGAATTAAAACACTTCTTCAGAATAGATTCATCATCGGAAATCTTGAAAGACTTTCTTAATAAGCCACTTTTTTGTGTAATTGAAGAAGACACCTAGTGTGTTTCTCAAAAGTAAATTTGCTGTCGAGAATCTCGCCTAAAATTTTAGAAGTCATACAAAGTTGAAGAAACATTATCAATACTGAGATCCTGATGTTGAGGAGCCACTGTCCTTGACCTACTGACAATCATACTTTGAGTTTTGTTAGGATTCAACTTCATACCCCATAATTTGCACCATGCACTAATTTTAGCTAGATCTCTATTAACGGATTCAGCAACCCCAGATATACATTCAGGGGATGGAATTGATGCAAAGAGAGTAGCATCATCTGCATATGCAACAAGCTAGTTTTCTAGGCCAAACCATATGTCATGTGTCTATAGTATGAAAAGTAATGGGACAAGAACACTACCCTGTGGAACACCAGATATCACATTCCTATACTCATTATGGTGCCCACCAACAACAACAACCTAGCCCCTCTCTCAGCCAAACTAGGACCATTAAGGATCAGGCAGTGGTTGGTGATGACTCAGCAGGTAGACGTATAGGCTCCCCTAACCAACCCCCCTCCGTAGCTCACACGGATGGTGAGGTTGCACACTCTACAAAAAACTATCCAACATCAGCGGATCTCGAAACCCAATCCAGCAAATCGCTAAGCAGGGACGTTTCCCTCTCGTATTGATTTCTAAATTGAGATGTGAAGACGTGTCATTATTCCAAATTTGATCTTCAGCCCATGTTTGCATTGGATCTGCGCTCCATGAAGTCTCTGGCTCGATGGTAAATAATCACGAGCGAAAAAAGGTTGAAACTGTTGGACTTAATCATTTGGGCAGTTGCTATACTGTATGTGAAGTGGAGAACCTTAAACAGTCGATAAATATAGAGATCCGTAAGAAAGTGTGATATCTGGGAAAGTAATTAAAGGCGAAAAAGTGTGAAAAGCAAAAAGAGGAAGACGTAGAAAACAGTTTGGTTAGATGGCTTGGTAAATCATTTAGCAAGGAATGGACTGAATACCCAATAAAATGATTTGGTCGCTTCTTGCTAAGTCTCTGTCATCACCATAACCGTCATCAACATCTTTTAGCGAAATAAACAAATCTTAGATCGCCTGGTATGGTCACTTCTTCCTTCTACTTTAAAGTTTTGGAATTCTTTCTCAATTATATATTTCTTATTTTCATTTTGACTGTTTCACTTCTTCTTTTGTGTTTTAATGTGTTGATTCATTATCTATTAGAGAACCATCTTACTTAATTTAATTTTTGTTTTTCTGCTACTTTCAAACTTATTTTTTTTTTCAGATCTGACTTTCAAAATGACATTTTGTTTTTCGTTACATTGAAATAATTTTCCATGAAGATACCATCATCCTTATCATCATTATCATTGATTCTTATTCCCCATTTCTGTAACCATCGCCTTCATAAATAACATATTTGGAATCTTCTGAGACTCATACAATTCTGTGTCTGTGTGTGTGTGTGTGTGTGTGTGTGTGTGTGTGTGTGTTCTTGTGACTCTTTATTCTCTTCCCCCTTACACTACATCTTCCATCAAATGTTATTGGCATTCCCTTCCCCTGCACATATCGAGGTGTTTCTAAACGTTCATTCAAACTATGGATCTCTTTCTTCTGGCAATTTCAAGTTGACATGCCCTCTTGAGTAGTTATTCACAGGTACCTTGCATCAATTTTCAGATACAAATTCATAGGTATATGTATCTCTCTCTCTCTCTCTCTCTCTCTCTCTCTCTCTCTCTCTCTCTCTCTCTCTCTCTCTCGCTCTCTATGTATGTATATATATATATATATATATATATATGTATATATATATATATATATATATATATATATATATATATATATATATATATATATTTGTATGTGTGCACCTTTATCTATCTATCTATCTATCTATATATATATATATATATATATATATATATATATTTATATGTATGTAAGTATATACATATATACATTATATGTATATGTTTGTTTGGGTATGATTATATATATAACAACAACAATAACATGTGCAGCTGTTTCAAGTCTACTGCATAACTAGGGCCTCAAACATATCAGTTCATCTCCGAGGTTTGACCAGTTTTCTTCACCACGCTGATCAGTGTGGATTGGCGATGGTTAGAGATTTTCGTCTGAATGCTAGTAGCAAAGTAACCTATAAAGGTGTTCCTGACTAGTAAAGGTCTGTTGATCATGGCTATGCGCAAACCATATATATATATATATATATATATATATATATATATATATATATATATATGTGTGTGTGTGTGTGTGTGTGTGTGTGTTTAAGGCTTAAAGGTAGCTCATAAATGTCAGTGGCAAGGGACAGTGGCATTTTCCTATCAAGCAGGACGATGCCCTAGAGACTGGCCATATGCACATATGATCATCGGCCAAGGCCCCTCTCCACCCAAGCTAGAACCAAAGATTGGCCATCTTTGGTTCTAGCTGATGGCTCAGCAGATAGGCCTATAGGCTCCCTAAAACCCCCCATCATTAGCTCACAAGGGTGGTGAGGTTGCAGCGACCAAAGAAACTAACGAGTTTAAGCGGGACGCAAACCCCAGTCTGGTGTTCAGCTGTCAGGGACTTTACCATATATATATATATATATATATATATATATATATATATATGTGTGTGTGTGTGTGTGTGTTTGTGTGTGTGTGTATGTATGTATGTATGTATGTGTGTGTGCCCATATATTTTATTGTGTATGTGCCCATTCACCAGTAATATATACATATACGTTGGTAGGCAACCACTTCGGTACATTAGTTACTATCACGTACATAAAAGTAAGAGAAACTATTGGACTTCACCTTCAATTAATAAGAAACGCTGCACATCGAGCAGAACGATATGATTGAAAGCAATCAAATATGCAAAGTGAAGACCTGACTTTTAAGAGTTCCCTGGACGATGAAAATTTTTGATTGATATTAATCATTATACAAATTGATCGTCCAGATATAAAGGTTTTCTTTGAAGACTATTAGCGCAAAATTTCATTAGACTCACAAATAAGCTAAATGTTTACTCAAGATAACATTGATGTTAAAACCTTGAGAAAAAAAAGGTGTTTATGAAGTGTTAAGATACCTGCAAACAAAAATAAGAAAAGATTGGACTATTACAAGTGCATGATTTTACTCCAAATGGATTTCTTGACTTTAAAGCCAAATATATCTAAAGGATAAAATGACAATTTTGTTTAATTGGTAAAAAAATATCAGAATAGCTGTCAGGAAATTCATCTTCTTCTTCTTCTTCTTCTTCTTTTTCTTCTTCTTCTTCTTCTTCTTCTTCTTCTTCTTATTATTATTATTATTATTACTTGCTAAGCTACAACCCTAGTTGGAAAAGCAAGATGCTATAACCCCAGGGGCATCTGTAACATTGTGATCAAGATTGTAAGTTTTCAAGTGTACTTTGGGGATTAAGATATATTCTTTGTTATATTTTCACGATGAATATTGTAAGTTTTCTATCATATTACTGCCTGACAGAGTCATGGTATGATGGAAACTAGTTAAACACGGAACTAGTATTTCAAACGTGTTATATTGGATGTACTGTCATTAATATACGCTTTATAATTGATGCATTTCTTCAGAACGAAATGTATGCCATCTTGTATAGCATAACGTTTTTATTGTTCCATAGAATTGAAGCTTTATTCGGAAGAATTTACACGTGGAATTACCTATAGACGCCCATTTATTCGGAAGATGATATGAAGTTTGTATTGACGAAACTGCAGTCAATATTACATAAACTCTTCATTGTTGTGTTTATCTACCCTTAGTCAAGGCTGTTGTTATTATTATTATTATTATTATTATTATTTTTATTATTATTATTATTATTATTATTATTATTATTATTTTTATAATTATTATTATTATATCAAATTAATCATTGATATCAATATTATTAAAATGATCATTATTATTAGAGATATTAAAGTTTTTAACATTACTAAAATTATTAAAATTATTATTAATTATTATTAATCATTTATTGCATATTTGTATCTGAACGCTTTGTGGATGGAAGAAACAGAGAGCGAACCAATCATTCTCCAATAGTAAGAAATTAAAATAGAATTTCTCACTCTTTCTCTTTTCATAGCTACCCTTTTCTAAACTCATCTTTTTCCTAGACATTATTGCTCTTTTACATCTACTGTAAAAGCCACCCTAACACTTGCACGAATTTGTGGCACACGTAGGCACCACTGCATTGGCACAACTTGAGTCGTGCTAATGCGCAAAGTAGTCGTAAACTGGCGTGAAGTGTATGTAAACCAGTCGTGACATCGTGGCATGTCGTGACGAGAATTTTGAAATGTTCAAAATTTTGGTCACGACAAAATTTCGCGACCGGGCCATGAACTATGCTCAAACTGTTCGTGAACTCGTCGTGACCTCGTCGGGACGATGCGGGAGGATGCGTGCCAATGCGTGGCAATGTGTGCCATGCCACGACTGTCACGAACTGCTACGAATAGTTCACGAACAGCTCACGTCGAGTTCACGAGTAGTTGACCACATTTTCACGAATATGCGCGTGTCGCAGCGGTGCCGTGTCTTCCAACTGACATGGTCACGTGTACTTCACACATTGATGGCACGAGCAGTTCACGATCAGTTCAAGAACAGTTCACAACTACTGGGCGACAGTGGCGCTCGCAACGATGTAGTTTTTATATTTTAAATAGGAAATATTTACCTTAATGTTGTTGCTTATAGAATATTTAATTTTTCCTTGTTTCCTTTCCTCACTGGGCTATTTTCCTTGTTGGAGCCCCTGGGCTTATAGCATCCTGCTTTTCCAACTAGGGTTATAACTTAGCTAATAATAATAATAATAATAATAATAATAATAATAATAATAACTGATGGAATCTCTCTCTCTCTCTCTCTCTCTCTGTGCAGGTGACATCGTATTTTTGTCCGTTGAAAAAAGTTATAAGCGATTTTCTCAAAGTACTCACATTATTCGTACTTTTGATTTGAGGGTGATTTCATTGTACTCGCATTTATAGGGAAAACGTTTGTATGTTGTGTTAGAAAATATGATATAATTATAATTAACTCTGATCAGCCCTTGTGCTAATTGTGTCTTTCTTCGAGGTGGGGTTGCCTTTTCTTGCTCTTCTGCCTCTGCCAGCCTTTTCTGCTGCTCTTCAACCATGGCTAGAGCAGCTGCCAGGTATAGGAATCTTCTCTTTGCAGTGGTATCCCTGACACTAAGCATGTTGTCTCTTCCAAAGCCAATCCAAAAATGACCAAGGGTTGGAGAACTCCGTTTTTATATGGCGTGACCAAGTCGGTACGACACCGTCCGAATTGCGGTAACTCGTCGTGCCAATACGGGAAGTGCGCAAACTATGCGTGAACTCGTCGTGCCAGTTCGTGTCAATATGGACACGAACGGGCACACATTCGTGAAATATTCGTGAACTCGTCGTGAACTCATCGTGAACTATGCGTGAACTAGCCGTGAACAGTGCAGGAGCCTCCCAGTTCGTGCCCCAAAATGGCACGACTTGCCACGACAAATTCGTGGCAAAAATTCGTGCAAGTGTCAGGGCACCCTAGTGTGCTTTTTCCTCCGGTTAGAGCTATCGGAAAGGGGTTTATTATTATTAATTTGCTCTTGTGAAGAATCTCTGGAACTGTTTACCTTGTCATACGTTTAATTTTTTTTATAATGATACTCGACATTTCTGTGTAAGTTCATAGTGCAAGTCTTCTCCGCTAATCGTTTGGCTTATATTCTCCCTAAACTTACACTAACACACAAAGTACTGGATGTATTTGTAATATACGTATGTGTTTATGTATTTACGTATGTATGTGCCTGAATGCGTGCTCTGATAAGCGTTTTCGTTTACATATTCGTGTTTATGAATCGTTATGTCCTGTACTCGAAAGTAGGTTGTAATAATGGGAATAATTTATGATTCAATTTCATCCAAGTAGGTTAGACTATAGATTAAAATGATAGTATACAGGATAATTTATTAATTATTTAAATGAAAAAGATATTTGGAGGTAAACAGAAAACTTTATATTCCTTCCTAGCAAATCGAAGAGAGGCAGACATCCTTATAGAATACTGAACGAAAAGTGTAACTTGACTAAGGCTAGCAAAATAAGATAAAAATAAAAAACATAATGAATATCTTGAATCAAGTGCATTTACGATTTTTTAACAAACACTTTAACGGAATTAAAAGTCCAATCCCCCTTGGCCTAGTTAAAGAGAATGAACAAGGAAATATAAAATACAGGTGAACAGGAAATATAAAATACAGGTGAGCAATAAAATATAAACTACAGGTCAATGTACATATAAAGGAACTCATCAAGGAAAAGATCACAGATGTGAACATCGATAGACTGCAGTTCCCATTTTACTGTCACGTCAGTCGTTTGTTCTATTCAGCTTTAAGCTGCAACCGGAATAAAAGGGATGAAACGCGTATTTCGACGTAAAGAGCATCCATGATTTTTTCTCGGCAGACTAAAGTCCTACATATGAAGGAGTCCGTTGCTTCGCCTGACCCAATGTTATGGACACGCCGTTTTCCTTTCTTTCACCTTTCTCTCCTTCATTTTTATTCGGCTGGTGACAAGCTGGAAATTCTGTCAATAATCCGATAAATGGAATGAGAGAGAGAGAGAGAGAGAGAGAGAGAGAGAGAGAGAGAGAGAGAGAGAGAGAGAGAGAGAGAGAGTTTTCCCCTGAAAAAGTGACCGATTTGTAGACGCCGAGAAATGCTTACGTAACACCAACATAAAGGAAGAGGGGAAAATGCTTTGCTGCTTTGCCCTAACCCGGAGGCCCTTTTTCTCAGCCCAGACTCCCTGAATGTTTTCCATTATTTTTCCGAGGCCGAGCCAGCAACAAGTGTCAGGATACTACGAAAGGACGGAGGTAGAATTTCGAGAGGGAAAATTATGTGTTTGCAGAACAGTTTTCCTTTTATACGCCTCCGAGCGTTTCCGCATTTACGAGTTAGAATGCTGTGTCCCATTAGATATTCAGTTCAGTCTACATCAAATTATATAGCAATATTTCTGTATCTGTTTTTTATAATGATAATAATAATAATAATTATTATTATTATTAGTAGTAGTAGTAGTAGTAGAGTAGTAGTAGTAGTAGTAGTAGTAGTAGTAGAAGTAGTAGTAGTAGTAGTAGTAGTAGTAGTAGCTAATCTACAACCTTAGCTGAAAAAGCAGGTTTCTGTAAGCACAAGAGCTCCAACAGTGATAAATAGCCCTGTGAGGAATGGAAACAAGGAAATAAATAAACTACAAGAGGATAATGAACAATTAAAATAATGCTCACTTCACTAGCGGAAGGGCTGCTGGAATTCGATTCCTAGTGGAGGCTGGGATGACCATGTGACTCACTTGACCTACACAATGAAATGGTAACATACAGTTAACCAATTTAGATGGATCGCGGCTGGAGTAAAGAAAAGAATAGGCTTAGAAACCGCATTTTGATAGCCTTAAAAAGCCCCCACACGCATATATTTAATGTACACACAATTTTATATATATATATATATATATATATATATATATATATATATATATATATATAATTATAGTTATTAACTGAATCTCTACGAGGATAAATTA
>NC_090733.1:109351746-109354246 GCF_036898095.1 Palaemon carinicauda
GGGGCCAAATGATTAAGATAAGTTACTTGTCCCATTGGCTTTTAAACTAAAGTAATAATAGCAAAAAAAAAAAATGTATAAACTATTAATCCCATTCTTCTTGGGTCAGTGTATTCGATTTTATATATAATTTTCTATCTAACTGGAGGTGTTTGTATTGGTTATTTAGAGATGATGCCCGATTTTTTTCCTTTTTAATAATACAAAATCTCGTCATGCTTCAACAGATACCATCAAAGAATATAAAGTCTGTATATCGCAGTATTTTATCAAACTTATTGTCACCTTAAAATGTTTTATTAATAAGAATAATCTTTATACGCTTTTTGTATTTTATGTAGATTTTCTATTTAATTACATTGCTTTCTATTTCGTAACTGAAGAATATTCATATTCTATATTTTTCAATCAAAATTATCTGTTTTATCTAAGTATGTGTTTTTCTTTAATCATCTTTGAAAATCGCTGTTAAATCTATGAAATCCTTATATAGTTTTTTAAATTTTCAATATTCTAATTGCCCAAATCTACCCCGTATATCAATTTAGCTTTAGAATATCCTTCTAATTTAATTTATTTTATTATCATAGTTCTTTTTACCATATAATTATCACAAATCATTCTTGATATTCTCAGGAAAGAATAGGGTTTCCACGTGTGGTAAACTTTAAGGAAACTAAAAGTTTGCTTCGTCAGGAGAATTTTCGTCTTTTGCCAAGAAAAAGTTTCCCAATTCCTAGTTTTATCATTAAAAAGATGATTTATCTCATCTCTACGAATTTGGGAATGTGGTGACGTAATAGGGTTCTGGTAGCCTATTGGAACTGTCACTGCCTGGCGTTCTGATGGACGGGAGATCGAGTCCCGCTCAAACTCGATGGTTTCTTGTAGTGTCTGCGACCTTACCATCCTTGTGAGCAAAGAATGGGCGTTTGAGGAAGCCTATAAGTACCTGGTGAGTCATCAGCAGCCGATGTCTGACCTTCCCGGGTCCTAGCTTAAGTGGAGATGGGCCTTAGGCGCTGATCATATGTATATAAGGTCAGCCTCTAGAGCATTATAATGTTGCTAGGGTATTGCCACTGTCCCTTGCTTCTACCATTCATGACCGGCCAGAAACAGCACAGACTAATGAGCATATTACACACAAGTGCGCTCACACTGATTTTTACACTAGGAACCTTTACTCGGTACAAGGATGCTTTTGCCCTCCAGTTGACAGCAAGCCTTTAGGGATTAAGTTGCAAAACCATGATATTTTGAAAGCTAGATGCAATCACCGTAGTTGTCTAATTACCAGGTACCTAATTCAACAATTTCCATACGCCTGACGTTTCTGTGGAGTCGCTCATGGGCCCACTAAATTGTTACCAAGTATATAACGTGATATATATATATATATATATATATATGTGTGTGTGTATATATATGTATATATATATATATATATATATATATATGTATATATATATATGTGTGTGTGTGTGTATGTATATATACATATACATATACATATACATATACACACACTCTCTTACATGGAAGCTTGGCTAACGTACAGTTGGTGCCGCAGGTGGGCAATCAGGCGATATGCCACAAATTCCAAATTGATTTCCAATAGACAATAATTACAGAAAATAAAAAACTGTGATTCGCGTCAGAGCAGCATTCGGGAATTCGGAATTGCATTACCATTCATGGCATTTCGATTCCAATTACGTCGGATAAACCAGGCATCATGTATATGCGTGATACTTCCATGCTTCTAATTTGACGATGATCTTATTTCACACTCATTTCCTTTCATTTGTAAAGGTACGTTTGCAATTGCTCCGAGGGATGTTTGCGAATTAAGTTTATGGACTTTTCTGGTTTGTTTTGATTAGTATATGTTTTTAAGATGATAACAATAGTAGTAATGATGATACTACTATTACTGCAACTACTACTACTAGAGGGGCACTCAGTAGAGAGTATGCCATCGCCACACCAAGAAGTCTTAGTTTGCTCCTAACTCACCTGCGTACATGTATTTCGATGTATTCTCAAAATCAAAATGATTTGTCCTTCGGTAATACCTCGCGTTCCCTCGAATTTTGATGAAATTGATTCTGTAGATTTTGGGTAATGCCGTTAGGAAAAGAAACCTCTTTTTTTCTAAGTAATGCTGCGTATTTGTACTTTGGTGTACTTTAAGTTTGTACTTAGATCTTTTGGGAAATTTGTAGCTAGATTTTCTGAAAAAGCATTGATAACATAAAATGTGATCAAATTAGATTGAATGCACTCAGTCGTTCATATTGTGTTTCTTTAAAATAAATATTGTGATGGCATATTAATTGACTCCGCATGTTTTAGAATTATATGAGCTAACGCTGGCGGTTTAACGGTGTGTATTTTCCCGAAATCCGTTTTGACTAAATTTGACGTGGGCGATAGAGACATATTACCCAGTAGCTAAAGGAGAAATATCAGTTTTCAGTAGCCACTCTGGGAAGCA
>NC_090733.1:109366746-109379246 GCF_036898095.1 Palaemon carinicauda
GATCCAAGGTCGAAAGCTTATTCTTCTTAGGAATATGTCTTTTTTTTTTTAAACAGTATCTACATTTTCCCATTATTGAAATTGACTTTATATGGTTTGAAAGTATTGGCTATACTCTTTTCCATCAGGGATAGATGTGACCCATATCTTGAAGATTTGAAAATTGCACAGCAAGAGGGATCTAATGCTTGTTGATCGTGTTTTTAACTTCATGAACTTCTCATAAAGACCTTGAATGAATTTGCATTTAGACACGTCTTGGCTTATATCTCCAAATTCTTCTACCACTAAACTCTTTGCGCAGAAGTCATATTTCCTTTATCAGCTTCATAGCTAAGTGTTTCCTAAAAAAAAAAAAAAAAAAAAAAAAGCCGAGTAAAGTTCATAGTCATTTGCATCTAAGTCAACTTGGCATTTTACTACTCAAGTCAAAGTAACTCTTATTTATACACAAAAACATGCAACACACAAGCCTTATATATATATATATATATATATATATATATATATATATATATATATATGTATGCATGTATATATATATATATATATATATATATATATATATATATATATATATATATGTGTGTGTGTGTGTGTATATGTGTGTGTATATATATATATATAAATATATATATATATATATATATATATATATATATATATATATATATGTGTGTGTGTGTGTGTGTGTGTGTTTGTGAATGCATGTACAACATATATGTATACATATCTATATATATGCACATTATATATATATATATATATATATATATATATATATAGATATATAGATAGATAGATAGATATACATGTGTGTCCTCGTGTGAATATGTATGTGCGTGCGTATGTCTTGTGGGTGTGTATGCGCATGTGTCTTAATCATAGACAAAAACAATTATCCTAGATACTGCCAAAAAAAAACCAAACTAATTTATTATGAAAGTTATCTCCGTTTTCCTTGCATCCTTCTTTTTTCTTGTTTTTTTTTTCTTTTAGTTTTTGTTATCTTATTTTTTACTCCTCGAAATGGGCTTTATAATTAATGATGTCATGGAATTCCCTGACCGTTTCCGCGACCTAAAGAAACAAGGAGGAAGAAAAATGGTTTTCTGTGAAATGGACCATGCTGTGGATGAAAAGGAAAACACTATAACAGTAAAACAAAGCATGAAAAATTTGTGTTATATAACGAATAGAGGTTGACATATCTCTTTTAAACCTGAGTACCATTGATAAAAATTTGGAAAATCAATTAATTAACTTGAGGTGAAACTTGTCATTTTTAGAAATAGTTCTTGAAGTACATATTGAATAAGGAAAATAGTGTGTAATTTGTTTTGAGAAATTATACATGTCATTTATAATAATTCATGTGGAGGTATATAGAATCCATTAATAGCATTGTCAATATAATTTCCGTTAAATACATGTTAGAAGAATTATATAAGAAATTAAAGTAAACTATTAAAATCCGTACAAGCGTATAATATAAAGAAAAAACATTCGTTTAGAAATATGTTGAACAATATTATACATAATTATTACTTTTAAAATAGTTTGTATTATAACACGATTCTCATGTTTTGCACACGATCCGAAACTTAATTATATTGAAAATATTTTTTTCATTAGTAATATCAGTAACAGATCCAAAAAGTATCAAATTAATTTCGAGTAAGCCTTGAAGTTGCTTTAAAGAAAAAGGTTCATGATCAACGTGGTAAGAAAAAAAGAAGAGTCGAAATTAATTTCGCCCACAACCTAATTTGACCGCACCCAACTTCACCGCCATGACCTCGCTTTAAATGAGACCTGCAAATTTGTCCCTAAAAGAATTTAGCGACCATCCTCCACCTTCCCAGAATTTCTTTACCGATTTTTTTTTCTGTCTCCTCTCCTTTCATCTCAAAATGTCATCCTTTAAAAAAATAAACAGGAGATTGACATGGAAGATTAAGGAAAGATGAGTTCAAGAGGATTTGAATTTTATACCATTATTATTATTATTATTATTATTATTATTATTATTATTATTATTATTATTATTACTTGCTTAGCTACCACTCCAGTTGAAAAAGCAGGATGCTATAAGCCCAAGTGCTCCAACAGGGAAAATTGCCCAGTGAGGAAAGGAAACAAAGGAAAAACTACGAGAACTTTTAGAAAATAATAACGTTAAAATAAGTTTTTCATTTATAAATTATAAAAGCTTGAAGATAACAAGAGGAAGAGAAATAAGATGGAATATTGTGTCCGAGTGTACCCTTAAGCAGGAGATCTCTAACCCAAGACAGTGGAAGACCATGGTACAGAGGCTATGGCATTACCCAAGTCTAGAGAACAATGGTTTGATCCTGGAGTGTCCTTCTCCTCGAAGAGCTGCTTACTATAGGTAAAGTGTCTCCTCTATAGTCCCAGAGCTCGGGGGGTTTTATTTATGTTTTTGAGTGCAAAAGGTCTGTTAGTTGTTTCTATAGTAGAATTTTCTCAGGAATTCCAAAATCTATTTCTTACAAACACAGCGGTAGCCGTTTTTTTTTTCAGAAATGCACATTGAATATGGGTACCCCTTGTGAAAATGAACTTTCTCTATGATGCCTCCCAATGTCATACATTTCAATTTAAATGTTCATTTCCCCAAATGTTAATGTATAAAGTGCCTCCAAATGATTATATTTTGGTAACGATACCTCTCTATGATTCATTTGATGTGACTAATGTAGGATTATTTTGTTGTTTTTTAAATTTCAGATTATCAAAGATGTCACGGAAATTTATTGTGAATAAGTGGCATTTTGTAATTTTCTCTTTTTCGGATTTTCTACCAATGAAATGCCAATATATTGTTGTACATGCAATTGAAATAACTTATTCTTTCCAATGTCTCAAAGTATGTTTATTTTGAACATTAACATATCATAGCTTTCAATTGTTTGTAATGCAAATTAGATGTGTACACAAACAAATAATTGCGTTTTGAATTATACCAAGAAGTGGATGATAATTTAAACTACAACATAGCATTACTTTTGGTGTTGCAATGAAATAGTTAAATATGCAAAGGTCATGGCCCATTGGCATAGTAGTATCTATATATTTTAATGCTATCATGCTGGCAGCAAACTGTTCTCTATGTATCCTAATCAAATCATTCATTTCATGATGACACAAAGTTTACTGTCCATCATCAAAGTCAGATTCATCACTAGAGTCAAACTGAGTTTGATTATCAGTCACATCTATGTTGATGTCATCTTCTGTATCATGACTAAGAAGACGTACCACACTCTGTGGAAGTTGGTTTCCATTAAACCAGTCAATAACAAATGAGTTACCGACCAGTTTCCATCCATGTTCCTCGGCTCGAGTTGTACACGGTTGAGGACGTTTGGCATTTTTCCACATGGCAGCAACATAGTTGGTTCTGTGGATTTTATTGAGCAGGACTTTCTGACATGGTGGCATTCTGCTAGGATTAATTCCTTGAATTTTTTTCTAAAGAATTTTCATTCCTCTTTGGTGCATACTTCTGTTAGAAAAGAGCAAATCTAGCATCATTGATGCTGTTGAGTTTGGGCAAACCATACAATGCACAAGTGAACTTTTCAATAGCAACCAAACCTTCAGGAGTGACTACAGCATTAACCCCAAGGTTTGCAAAAGCTTCCTTAAAACTTTCATGCTTCATAATCAACTTCAAGGCTTTCAACTTTCCTTTGCTCATAAATGATGATGTGTAGTCTGAACCAGTGAAGACATGCAATGTTGGTAAAGCATTAATCATGGCTCGATCCATATGATCCACCAGCTGTGAGATGTTAATGCGTCTCCTTGTGTTGTTACTGCTAAGGCCAGCGTCCATCCAAATAGTGAAACTGCTGTCATTCGTATGATTTGCAATGTGATACAGGAGGAAAATAAACACATCTGTGTCTGAACTTCTGATGACTACTGAAGAACATCTGTTCTTTTCGAGGATGTGATGTAGATGGTACATAATCCGTGTATCAGCTTCTTCAAGGCGACATCTAAGCTGTGGGATCTCTTCTCTGTGGACTTTTCTGTCCCTGGCATTGAAGGAGTAGCAGGTTTTGTCAAGAGTGAGATAGACTATGTAACCAGCCAAGATATCTATATCTGTGTGTTCAGTCCAATCTGACAGGAGGAACTGAAAAAATACTGTCTTGAAAGCTGATGACCGCAAAGCCTTCTGCCAGTCTTTTGGACACTTCTGCTTTGGCCCTGCTATGGTGTATGTTGCATCGTCATTTCCACGTCTTGAGTGTTCCACATCTTTAATAGAAGGAGTGATGTAGGTGTCACAAACCAAATCTATTCGATGAGACGGCATCTGGCACAACCGACAGATGATTAGCTGAGCCACTTCCCCAAATGTTGGTGGTAAATTCTGCAGTGTTTATAACGAGAACATGGCGTCGATGATGATAATGTCCGTTTCATTAGGTGGAGTGTGCTGTCTACCATGCCTTCAATCTTGTGAAGGAGCTTGGCCTTATCTGTTTTGTTGACGCTTCCGTCAACATGTGCCAATGATAGGGGTACGGGTGTGAGAGGGTAGGTAAAGACTAGCTCTAGGTCAACATTCTGTGTGGTACTAAGGTAGAGAAGACGTCCAAACAAATCTCTGGTGCCCTTCAATTCAATAATCTTCATATCATTACTGATTTTACTCTTTAGAGCTGTGGATGCAAAGTTTTTGATTTTGCGTCGTGGTGTTGGTTGTTCACATCTTGTAGGATCCCCATAGCAGCCATTTGCAAACTCGTCACACCAAGCTTGACCAGTCTTAGTGCAATTTACCAAGTCATTCTTGATGTCCTCTGGTACACTTTTCCCAGTTGTCAGGCAATATAGATTTGAGTCATTAGCAAGGTTGGATGGGTTAACACGGGCCTCTATGTTGTTCACAAGAGCCTGCTGATCATCATTGTCCCTTTTAACCCGATAAGACTTGAGTTCCTTTGCTGTGTCATCGGTGGACTTTAAACCTGATTTCAAGAACAATGCTCCTACAATGGCACTCCTTGCTGCGCGGGTGATCATCCATCGTTTTCTTGCTCCCTCGGCTGTGGTGAATGCAGTAATACCAGTCTGACGAGATGTTTTGTCAATGTATTGTTTTAGCTCAATGAAAGCAGTCTTGTGGGCTTGTGATTTTTCGGATGCATGATTGAATGTCACCAGTTCTCTCTGGGCACGTTGCAGGTAAGATTTTCTGCAGGAGTGGTGATATTTGACCTCTTTAGAGATGAGGTCAATACCAGCAATTTTTGCTAAAAGCTGTCCATCACACAGTGTCTGTGCTGCATCTTGGATACTTTGGGCACTCGCAACGGTTTCACAGTTGCCTAGTCTTTCTTTTGGCTTTATTTTCCTGCTGACTTTTCACTGCAGTTACAGAATAAGCATAGTTTTGGGAAAATCCCTGTGCTAGATGCTGGGTTATGTTCAATGCTGGATTGTAAGGTTTTTTCAGATGTATTTGCCTTTGCATGTAAATTGTCTGGTATGGTCTGACGACCAGCAGTGAAACTTTTATAACATTGAGAGTGATACCCATCTGTATCACCTTAATAGTCAGGAAGCTAAACTGAAAAGTATTTTGAATCTTAGAATAATTTTCGCCGTGCACCATCAGCATGTTTGACTTTCTCCTATGAATCTGGATCAAATGTCTTTACCTCATTCATGCATTTTCCAGTGATATGGAGAATTCAAGAGATCTTATTTGCCATTTTGTACACTACACTAATAACCTGAAAGCGCAAATAATATTTATGCGACATCACCATCACCATTACCACCACCTTAACTACCTACGATTAACTTACTTAACTACCATTAATAAAGCCATCCAACAGCTCCAGATTCAGGTAAACCTATTAAAGCAGATTTGAAATATACATTACAAAAAAATAGGATGAATTTTCAGATAAACCCAGATAGAAATCAAGGATTGAGCAAAAAAACTGTGGTTTATAAGAAATAAAGTTACCCAAATATCAACATAATTAACAATGCGATTGTATGCCCATTCATTAATGCATTGTTCATCTTAACTACATCATGATAGATTTCAAAATGTTTTTAAAAAACATGGTGGATGAGAAATATAGGCTACAACAGTACCCAAAACATATTGAGCATTTCTTTTGTATATAATCTGAAAAAAGAGAGAAAATTACAGAATTCACTTGTTCGCGACAACTTTTGGCGACATCAAGGCTTATCTGAAAGAACAAAAATCAAAACAATCTAACATTATTCACCCCAAATGAAGCATAATAAGGTATTCTTAACATGAAATAATTATTTGGAGGCATTATATACGTTTAAATTTGGGAAATGCGCATTTAAATCAATATGTATGGAATTGCTAGGTGCCACGGAGATTGCTCTTTTTCACAAGGGGTACCCATCTTTAACGTCAGTTTCTAAAAAAAACGGCTACCACTGTGTTTGTAAGAAATAGATTTTTGAATTCCTGAGAAAATTTTACTAAAGAAACAACTAACAGACCTTTTGCACTCAAAAACATAAATAAAACCCTCCGAGCTCTGGGACTACTACCGTTACCAAGAGGAAAGTAGCCAGTGGACTATTATAGTGCAGTAATTAACCTCTTGGGAGAAGAAGAATTGTTTGGTAATTTCAGTGTTGTCAAATGTATGAGGAAAAAGGAAAACGTGTGGAGAATAAGCCAGACTATTCTATGTATGCGCCGGCAAACATGAAATGATCCGTAACCAGAGAGAGGGATCCAGTGTAGTACTGTTTGGCGAGTCGAAGAACCCAATATGGAGGATTTGAATTCTATTTCATTATTATATAGGATTTGAATTCTATTTCATTATAGAGGATTTGAATTTTATTTCATTATTATATAGGATTTGAATTCTATTTCATTATAGAGGATTTGAATTTTATTTCATTATTATATAGGATTTGAATTCTATTTCATTATAAAAGATTTGAATTTGATTTAATTTTTATTGAGAATTTTAATTTGATCTCATGATTATGTAGGGACATTTAGGTATCTTGAATGTACTTTGAATGACAGGAAATAGCAGAGTAGATAAGTGCTGAAAGGACTGCAAACATAATGTAAAGACGTAGTTACGCTTAAATCTATTTTGCAAATGACTATTTCTATCGTAACATTTTGTGGGAAATTAGACTGTATAAACAAGTACACTGGAAAGTATAGTGTCATTTTCCAATATTACTGTATTTTGTGATACATTGCTGCTTACTGAACCGGCTTGATTAAAACGAATGTTAGAACATCTTCCTCGAAAACCAATATAAATGTTTTTGACAAAGTACAGAACCAAGAAATTGACAGAAAAGTCGAAGATGAAACAATATTTCAGGCGAATGATAAAGAAATTAAGATATTTCAAAATCAGCTGAATTCCTTTTAGGACAAAAAAGGGGAAGTCACAGAAAAATTATTGATCATAAATGAGTAACACAAAGCCAATATGATTACTATTCGCGTATGAAATTAGCACTGAAGAATCACCTGACATCTGATGGCAGATCAATGTAAGCGTGTTTGAATAGCTTTAAGGAAGATAATACATGTAGTGTTAATGAGTAAATATTGTTATAGAAAGTGTCGTATCACAAGCTAAAAAAGTGAGGGAAAATTTACATTTTATTGACCTACTCTTTGATTATGAATCAGGACTGAAGAACTCTTAATGAAGCCGCAAGAAAATTATTTTTGCAAGAAAATTTCCATCAATCAGGCCAGGTCATCAGTTCGAAGATCAATTAATTGAAAATTCAAAACCATTTCTCAATGCAATTATCAAATCACCAGATACCAATTAATAATTAATTACTTAATCCTTTTACACTCACGGGATGCTTAGGTCCTCAATTGAAATTATAAAAGAAATTTAATACACCAAAACACAAATCACTTTAAACCAAGGACGTAGTTTACGTAGATATCTGCATCAAGCACACGATAACTCTATAAGCTACTCAAAGAGTCGGAAATTTAAGTTCTTATTAAAGAACCCAGCTTGGGAGAGATAATGGAGACACAATATAGTCCAGGAAAGGAAAATGCGATGTATAGGAAGCCGGGAAAGAAAAGATGAGACTCTTTAGCCTCAGGGACAAACTCATTACGCATTTCTATTGTTTTTCTCCCAAAGGCGAGAGAAATTTCTTAAACTGCTTTATTGTTCTTGTGGGTCGTAGAGTAAGGAGAGAGATGAGGCAATTCAGCAGGAGAGAGAGAGAGAGAGAGAGAGAGAGAGAGAGAGAGAGAGAGAGAGAGAGAGAGAGAGAGAGAATGGGGGATGATCATAAACAGGTTTCTAAGAAAAAAATAGGATCACTGAATGATCCAACACGATGATGATGGAAATGAGAATAAAGATCTGGAGGACACAGCTGGTGTGTTGCCAACAAGGGATCTTCCTGGAACGAGCAACTCGTTGGAAGAAGTTGCAAATTTCCTTGCGGAAGAAGAATGCTGTACTATAAAAAAAAAGAGAAAAAAAAAGGTAGCGTATGTAGGGCGTAGGCTTCCAAGTCATTCTCCCATGATCTTTTCTGCCTCATCAGTCAACATCTCATAAATCCATTTTATGGCTTTTGTAGGACACCCTCTGTCTCCTTGCCATGGCACGCTTCCTCAGCCGGAACTCATCGGTGGGAAAAACACTTCATTTTATTTGCCCGTGTTTTCTAAAGGACCTGAGGAAAGTATTGTCTCGGTTGTCATAGTTTTATAAGCTATCTAGAGTTTATAGGTATTGTTGCAGATAATGGGAAATAAAGTTTAATTATCTTCATTATATATGAATTTATATATATATATATATATATATATATATATATATATATATATATATATATATATATATATATATATATTTACTATAATATAATATTATATGATATAATATAATATGATACATTATAATATAAAATGAAGATAATTAAACATTACTTCACATGAAGATAGTGAATAAGAGTCTAAAACAATACGTAAAAAATGAAATGCATGGTTTTTGCGTGTTTATGTGTTTTTTGTGTTGTGGACCTTGGGAATTATCGATCTAGGTTTTTGGGCGACTGAGGTCTATTACATCCTTGATTGATAAGGGCGTGGGACTAACCACATCATCCTAAAAGACTTGATGAGAACTGTAAATTCTTCTTCTTTTCCTTCTCCTTCTTCATCATCTTCTTTAATGTTCCATGTCTCCCATTTTATTAGCAATCAGACCTTCCATGTTCTTCCACCTCTTGGCATCTATAAAATACCTTTGGTTGTTTTTGCTCTCCTGTTGTTATTATTTTTAATCATTTCATATACTTCTTTTAACAGTTAATAATCCTCCTCTCTTATATTTTCTGGCATATATCAACTCACTACTCATCATTTTCATATTTGATATTTTCAATGATATTATTGAAAAATTATTACCAGTCTGAGCTTTTTTTTATTTGCATCATTTTATATTTTCCTTTCTATCTTCGCCAGAAGGTTATAATTTGATTGGCGTGTATTTATTTATTCACGTTGTTATGTTTGTTTGTTTATTTGTCAAAAAATATTTGACGGAAACTTATGAAATTTGGTGGGATAATTACCCATGATCCAAGAAAAAAATTGATTGGATTTTGGGAGTGATTGGGTCAAAGGTCATGGTAAAGGGAATAAAAAGTCAAAATGTCTTTTTGCCGCATCGTGGTCAATTTGTATCCGATTTTCATGAAAGTAGTGCCAAAATGTGCATAATTTAATCTCTTATCTTGGGATTTAGTTGGGATTTTCTCAAAAGTCAAGGTCAAAAACTTCTTTTTGATAAATCGTGCTGAATTTTCGTCCACTTTGCATAAGACGTGCTAAAATGTGCATAATTCAATTGCCTATCTTGTGATATACAATATAATCAAGGTCAAGGTCAGGAAAAGTTCAAAAACTTATTTTTTCTATGTCGTGGTCGAATCTTATGAAAATTGGTTGGATGATTGGCCTGATCCAAGGATAAGTTGATCAGATTTTGGAATCGATTGGGTCAAAGATCAAAGTCACAACAAGACCAAAAACGTCTTTTGCCTATATAGTGGTCAATTTTTATCCAATTAGCATGGGAATAGAGCCAAAATGTGCATAATTCATTTGTCTGTCTTGTGATGTGGCTTTGGCGAAGGTATGCGCTCTACCAAGTACCCGTTCAAGTTTTAACTTATCCTTGAAATTGACTATAATTGATAATGCCATAGCGTTCCTTAACCATTTCTGAGACGTGACGATACATGAGAAAGGAATAATGTTATACCATGCAATGGAGTATGCTCTAGGCTACTAAAGAGATTATTAGAGTAAATTAATGGAACAGAATCATTACAAGAGATGTATGCTGTACAGAATGAGAATTTAGGATACCACGTTGTATTTTTTCACTCCTGGGCCTGAAAATAAAACCTGAACATCTTCTATCTTTGAAAAGAGTTATCTGACAAACAATTTTCAAGCAGGATTATTCCTAAGGCACTACTTGTGCTTGTATATAAAATAATGCAATTATTAATAATTTCTGCTGAAGATATAAATATGATTTTATTCAAATTTACGAGAAGTTAACCATTAAAGGAAAACACATACTTGATACAAATTAATTTTCCGGTGGAGATGATATGAAAACAAACAGAAAATAATCTGCATTAAACACCAGATCGGTAACAAAGCTGCATTCATATATGCATATAATTGATTCTTGGTTCATATCATTATCCATATTTCAATAGATAATATACTTGAGACTCTACACGGGTTCCAAAACTAAATTACGATGAAACTTCATTTTCAATCAGTACATTTCGTATTAGAAAACCTCTAAAGTAATTTAGATAAAATCTAAATTTATTTGTAGTATACAGAACTGGTCATGATAAAGGTGTTTAAACAAGAATAAAAAAGACAAGGCTAAATTGTGTTCTCCCAAAACCCAGTTTGACCGCACCCAGCTCCACCGCCATGACTTCGTTTTAAATTAGACCTGCAAATTTGTTCCTAAAAGAATTTAGCGACCATCGTCCTCCTTCCCAGAATTTCTTTTAATACTTTTTTTCTATTCCTTTATTGCCACTTCCTCCCCTTTTATCTTAAATTGCCTTTCTCTTTTAAAGAAAAGAGACTGACTCGTGTGATTAACAAGAATGATGGTCGAAAGATTTGGAAAATAGATTTCTCAAATATCAAGTGACAAAGACTTTTGTCTTGTAATTACGTGGTCCCTGAACTGTCTTAATCTTGATGACATTACTAAGGGCAGAATATAATCAATCTAATTGGATTACTGTATACTCTTTAATACAATACATATGCATAGTAAACAATATCATAGGTTCCAATTAGCTAATTTTGTATATTCATATTCAGCGAGAGTTGAAAGGCTTCTTGTACATATGTTATTCTAGAGTCAAGAAATGTGCATCGTAGGAATTTTTCTTTCTTGAATATTGAACGTAGATGATGAATAAGGAAAATATTTTCAATAACCATATTTACAAAGGAATTAATGCAGGAATTCGCAGAGAGAGCTACACAATTATAATCCTTCCCCTATATATAAATATATTTCTTTCATGTCACGCTGAGCGACATGGGGTAGGTGGGGTAGCCTTACCCTAGAGAGAGGGTTTAATCACAAATGTATTTCTTTTCGTATTAATCTGATTAATAATTCAATTGCGTCAGGCCTAAGGTAGATACGAAAGTTAAGTTGGCAATTATAGACTCCTCAACCAGTAAATAGATCAGATGCTAATCGTGACAAAACACGACATGAATGGAATTAGAATGGAAGCTGTTGTTTTGGAAGTGAGATTCGAAAACAGACGATTTGAAGAGAATACAGACAAGAAAATCTTTGCAAACCCCACGGAATAGGTGGAGATTAACGTAGGTAAGCGGGGATTTTTAAAAGGAGCTTTCTTTTGGGAACAACGGTAGGCTTCTTGATCCAAATCTGCTTTGTCGCTTATACAAGAGAAGCCTCTTTTGCAGTGTATTTTTATAGGTCCGCATTTGACATCCTGATGGAATGGTGTAAACTGCTTGGCCTCAAAGTGAATTAGAGATCAGGTAATGCTTCTTAGGTCCGATCAAAACAAAGACACTGAGAGTCATATCGATTGACCACGTGACGAGCCACAGGTCGTTAGTAGTGCGAGGGGAGAGCAAAGATACAAAGAAGGCTATATACAAAATAGAGAAATGTCGTTACTATGTACGATCGTGTGACACACGGTTGGTACCACCACGAAAGCTTGTATTTATTTATATTATATGTTTATTTGTTTTTTGTCGCATAACTGAAAAACTGTTCGGCCGAATCTCATAACACTTGTTAGGATGATTGATCACGATCCAAGGACAATTTTATTAGATTTTGGGAGTTATTGGGTTAAAGGTCAAGGTCAAGAAAAGGTAAAAA
>NC_090733.1:109384246-109416746 GCF_036898095.1 Palaemon carinicauda
TATACATAGCCAGACACTTCCTCTTTATTTTATAGAGAGGAGGACTATATCTGTGTAGCTCTTTCTGCGAAATCCTGCATTAATTCCCTTGTAAATATGCGTATTGAAAATATTTTCCTTATTCATCATCTTCGTTTAATATTCAAGAAAGACAATTTCCTACGACACACATTTCTTGACTCTTGAGGAACACATGTACAAGAGGGTTTTCTACTCTCGCTGAATATGAAGATATAAAATTACCTAACTGTAGCCTATTATTTTGTTTACTGTGCAAATGTTTTGTATTAAAAAGCATACAGTAAATTGATTAGATTTATTATATTCTGCCCTTAGCAATGTCATCAAGATTTAAGACAGTTCAGGGACCAACTAACTACAAGACAAAAGTCTGTCACTTGATGTTTGAGAAATTTATTTTCTAAATCTTTCTACCATCATTCTTGTCAATCTCCTTTCTTTTAAAGAGAATGGCAATTTAAGATAAAAGCGGAGGAAGTGGCGATAAAGGAATAGAAAAGAAGTATTAAAAGAAATTCTGCGAAGGAGGGCGATGGTCGCTAAATTCTTTTAGGAACAAATTTGCAGGTCTAATTTAAAATTAGGTCATGGCGGTGGAGTTGGGTGCGGTCAAACTAGGTTTTGCAAGAACACAATTTAGTCTTGTCTTTTTTATTCTTTTTTAAACGCCTTTATAATGGCTAGTTCTGTATACTACAAATTAATTTAGATTTAATCTGAATTACTTTAGAGGTTTTCTAATATGAAATGAACTGATTGAAAATGAAGTTTCATTGTAATTTAGTTTTGGAACCCATGTAGAGTCTCAAGTATATTATCTATTAAAATATGGATAATCATATGAACCATAAATCAATTATATGCATATGTGAATGCAGCTTTGTTACCGATCTGGTGTTTAATGCAGATTATTTTCTGTTTGTTTTCATATCATCTCCACCGGAAAATTAGTTTGTATGAAGTATGTGTTTTCCTTTAATGGTTAACTTCTCGTAAATTTGAATAAAATCATATTTATATCTTCAGCAAAAAATATTAATAATTGCATGATTTTATATCTAAGCAAATAGTCCCTTAGTAATAAGCCTGATCATATTTTGTTACATATCTATTTCTTTTCAAAGATAAAGATGTTCAGGTTTTATTTTCAGGCCCAGATGTAAAAAATACAATGTGCTATCTTGAATTCTCATTCGGTACAGTATACATCTCTTGTAGTGTTTCTGTTTCATTGATTTACTATAATAATCTCTTTAGCCAAGAGCATACTCCATTGCATGGTACAACATTATTCCTCTCTCATGTATCGCCACGTTTCACAAATTGTTAAGGAATCCCATGGCATTATTAATTATATAGTCAATTTCAAGGATAAGTTAAAACTTGAACGTGCATTTGGTAGACCGTATATCTTCGCCAGCGATACATCACAAAATAGCCAAATTAATTATGCAGATTTTGGCACTAGGTTCATGCTAATTGGATAGAAATTGACCATTATATAGCAAAGAGTCTTTTTTTACCTAGTTGTGATCTTGACCTTTGACCCAATTCCTCCCAAAATCCAATAAAATTGTCCTCTAACCATATCCAATCATCCAACAAAATTTAGTAAGATTCGACCGCAATATAGCTAAAAATAAGGTTTTGAATTGTTTGTGACCTTGACCTTGATTATGTTTTATATCACAAGATAGGAAATTGAATTATGAACATTTTGGCACCAGTTTTATGCAAATTGGATATATTTACTTTGAAATGTCAAAAAGACGTTTTTGGCCTTGACCTTTGACACAATTACTACTAAATCACAAGATAGGCAATTAGATTATGACAATGTTGGCACTAGTCTCATGAAAATTGCATAAACTTTGTCCTCGATACAGAAAAAATGACTTTTTTACTTTTTCATCGCCTCGACCTTGACCGTTGACCCAACTGCTCTCAAAATCTAATAAAACTGTCCTGGGATCATGGGTAATTATCCCATAGGTAATAATTTCATGAAATTCAGTCAAATAGTTTTTGACAAAAGAAAAGAAATACACGACAATCAAAATATAACCTTTTGGTGAAGGTAAAAAGAGAAAACATAAAATGATGCAAATAAAGAATAGCTCAGAGACTGGTAATAATTTTTCAATAATATCATTGAAAATATCAAATATGAAAATGATGAGTAGTGAGTTTGTATATGCAAAAAAAAAAATAGAAGAATCTGAGGGTTATTAGTTGTTAAAAGAAGTACATGAAAGGATTGGAAATAATAACAATAGGAGAGCGAAAACAACCAAAGGCATTTTATAGATGTCAAAAGGTGGAAGAACATGGAAGGTCTGATTGCTAATAAAATGGGAGACATGGCACATTAAAGAAGATGATGAAGAAGGAGAAGGAAAAGAAGAAGAATCTACAGTTCCCATCAAGTCTTTTGGGATGATGTGGTTAGTCCCACGACCTTATCAATCAAGGATGCAATAGACCACAGTCGCCCATAAACCTAGATCGATAATTCCCAAGGTCCACAAACAAAAAACACGTAAACACGCAAAAACCACAAATTTAATTTTTTTACGCATTGTTTTAGACTCTTATTTACTATCTTCATGTGAAGTATTGTTTAACTATCTTCATTTTGTTATAATATATTACCATTATATTATAATATATATTATATTATAGTAAATATATATATATATATATATATATATATATATATATATATATATATATATATATATATATATATATATATATATACATAAACCATATATAATGAAGATAATTAAACTTTATTTCCCATTGTTAGCAACAATGCCTAAAAACTTTCAATGGCTTATGAAACTATGCCAACCGAGACAATATTTTCCTCAGGTCCTTTAAAACACACTGACAAATAAAATGAAGTGTTTTTCCCACCGTTGAGTTTCGGCTGAGGAAGCGTGCCATGGCAAGGAGACGGAGGGTGTCCTACAAAAGCCATAAAATGGATTTATGAGATGTTGACTGATGAGGCAGAAAAGATTATGGGAGAATGACTTGGAAGCCTACGCCCTACATACGCTACCTTTTATTTCTTTTTTTATTCTATTGTACAGCATTCTTTCCCCGCAAGGAAATTTGCAACTTCTTCCAACGAGTTGCTCGTTCCAGGAAGATCCCTTGTTGGCAACACACCAGTTGTGTCCTCCACATCTTTATTCTCATTTCCATCATCATCGTGTTGGATCATTCAGTGATCCTATTTTTTTTTTCTTAGAAACCTGTTTATGATCCTCTCCTCTCTCTCTCTCTCTCTCTCTCTCTCTCTCTCTCTCTCTCTCTCTCTCTCTCTCTCTCCTGCTGAATTGCCTCATCTCTCTCCTTACTCTACGACCCCCAAGAACAATAAAGCAGTTTAAGAAATTTCTCTCGCCCTTGGGAGAAAAACAATAGAAATGCGTAATGAGTTTGTCCCTGAGGCTAAAGAGTCTCATCTTTTCTTTCCCGGCTTCCTATACATTGCATTTTCCTTTCTTGGACTATCTTGTGTCTCCATTATCTCTCCCAAGCTCGGCTCTTTAATAAGGTCTTGAATTTCCGACCCTTTAAGTGCCTTATAGCGTTATCGTGTGCTTGATGCAGATATCTACGTAAACTACGTCCTTGGTTTAAAGTTATTTGTGTTTCAGTGTATTATTTTTTTTATAATTTCAATTGAGGACCTAAGCATCTCGTGGGTGTAAGAGGATTAAGTAATTAATTATTAATTGGGATCTGGTGATTTAAGAGTTGCATTGAGAATTGGTTTCTTGAACTTTCAAATAATTGGGCATCGAATTGATGAACTGGCCTGATTGACGGAAATTTTCTTGCAAAAATAATTTTCTTGTTGTTGAATTATTTCTTCAGTACTGATTCATAAGGTCAATAAAATATAAATTTCCCCCCAGTTGTATAGTTTATGATACAACACTTTCTGTAACAATATTTACCCATTAACACTATACATATATAATCTTCCTTAAAGCTATTCAAACACGATTACCTTGATCTGCCATCAGATGTCAAGTGTTTCTTCAGTACTAATTTTATACGCGAATAATAATTACATTAGCTTTCTGTTAATCATTTATGATCAATAATTTTTCCGTGGCTTCCCCTTTTGTGTCGTAAAAGGGATTCGTCTGATTTTTAAATATCTTTATTTCATTATATTTCGCCTGATATATTGTTTCGTCTTCGACTTTTCCGTTAATTTCTTGGTTTTGTACTTTGTCAAAAACCTTTAACCTGGGTTTCGAGGAAGATGTTCTAACATTCGTTTTAATCAAGTTAGTTTATTAAGCAGCAATATATAAAAAATACAGTAATAATGGAAAATAACACTATACTTTCCAGAGTACTTGTTTACACAGTCTAATTTCCCACAAAATGTAACTATACAAGTAGTCATTTTCAAAATAGATTCAAGCATAACTACGTCTTTACATTATGTTTTCAGTCCTTTCAGCAATTATTTGTTCTGCTATTTCCTGTCATTCCAAGTACATTCAAAATACATAAATGTCCCTACATAATAATGAAATCAAATCGAAATACCATATAATAACGAAATCAAAGCCAAATCCCATATAATAATGAAATAAAATTCAAATCTTCCAAGACACCAACCACCCGTTGAGATACTACAGCAAGAGAGTTATTGTGTGTGTGTGAGAGAGAGAGAGAGAGAGAGAGAGAGAGAGAGAGAGAGAGAGACAGAGAGAATACATCATTATCTTCTACGCCTATTGATGTAAATGGCCTCGATTATGATTCCCCAGTCTCTCTATCTTGAGCTTTTAAATCAATATTTCTTCATTCATCATCTCCCTCTTCACGCTTCATAGTCCTCAGCCATGTAGGCCTGGGTCTTTTAACTCTTCTAGTGCCCTGTTGAGCCCAGTTAAACATTTGGTGAACTAATCTCTCTTTTGGAGTGCAATGCGCATGCCCAAACAATCTTTATCTACCCCTCCATGATCTCAGCCACCAATGCCATTCGAGTAATCTCTCTTATGGTTTCATTTTTAATCCTGTCCTGCCATTCAACTCCCAATATTCTTCTGAGGGCTTTGTTCTCAATTCTACTAAATCTTTTGCTTATTGCTTCATTGCCATACCATGACTCATGTCCATACTGCAACACAGAGGTGACTAAACTAATATATAGCCTGATTTGAATATGTGATATTGGACGATTTGATTTCCAAATTATACTTAACCTAGCCATTGTCTGTTTTCCTTTTTTCAATCTTTCATTAAACTCTAATTCTAAAGACGCTGTATTAGAGATCATAGTTCCTAAATATCTAAATGATTGTACCTTATTAATCCTTTCTCCTTCTAATGACATTTCATCTTAAATTGCATATTCCGTTCTCTTCACCTTTCTTCTATTATTTTGAGCCCAACCTACCATCATATTTCATGCATTCTAGTAAGCAAGCATTGCAAATCCTGTGATATTTTGCCAAGATGGACAGCGTAATCTGCATACTCTGAGTCAGCTAATTTTCTTTTACCAATCCAGAATTTTCATTCCCCAACATGTTCTACGCTTTACAAAATCCACGAGGAGGATAAACAACATGCGACAACACATTCCCTAGGGGTACTCATATATATATATATATATATATATATATATATATATATATATATATATATATATATATATATATATATATATATATATATATATACCACTCAAAATTATAACGCGAAACATATTCCACATGCTTTTAATAATGGAAATCTGGAAGGTCCCGCATTTTCCCCCATCATATGATAATGGCATAAAAGAAGATGAAGATAAAATATTTGTCAAAGCTCCACTGCGGTAAGCTCTAAAAAGCTCTTGCAAGAAGCTTATATCAGAGCAATATCCAATATTTCTCCTGAATATTTTTGGTGAATTATGTTTTGTTTAACTTTCATGCTTACGTCGAGATTCCTCTCCGAAGTAGGTTGTTTTGATACGAAGATCCACCGAGACATAACTTCAGTGGAACTCAGCTTATGTATATTGTTAGTGTCTCTCCTGTTGTTGGAGCTATTATTGATATTGGTGTTCCTGTTGTTGCTTTTGTTACTATGGTAACGATAAAGATAGCTTTAGTAGAAATGGGAAATGATAAAGATAGTTTTAGCAGAATTAGGAAGTGATACAGTTTTAGTAGAAATAGGAAATGATAAAGATAGTTTTAGTAGAAATAGGAAATAATGCAGATAGTTTTAGTAGAAATAGCTAATGATACAGATAGTTTTAGTAAGAATAGGAAATGATGCAGATAGTTTTAGTAGAAATATCTAATGATACAGATAGTTTTAGTAGAAATAGGAAATGATACAGACAGTTATAATAGAAATAGGAAATGAAAAGTGTAATTTTAGTAGAAATAGCAAAGGATAAAGATAGTTTTAGTAGAAATAACAAATGTTAGAGATAGTTTATGGTGAAATAAGAAATGATACAGCTACTTTCAGTAGAAATAGGAAATGATGCAGATAGTTTTAGTAGAAATAGCTAATGATACAGATAGTTTTAGTAAGAATAGGAAATGATGCAGATAGTTTTAGTAGAAATAGGAAATGATACAGACAGTTATAATAGAAATAGGAAATGAAAAGGGTAATTTTAGTAGAAATAGCAAAGGATAAAGATAGTTTTAGTAGAAATAACAAATGTTAGAGATAGTTTATGGTGAAATAAGAAATGATACAGCTACTTTCAGTAGAAATAGGAAATGATGCAGATAGTTTTAGTAGAAATAGCTAATGATACAGATAGTTTTAGTAAGAATAGGAAATGATGCAGATAGTTTTAGTAGAAATAGGAAATGATACAGACAGTTATAATAGAAATAGGAAATGAAAAGGGTAATTTTAGTAGAAATAGCAAAGGATAAAGATAGTTTTAGTAGAAATAACAAATGTTAGAGATAGTTTATGGTGAAATAAGAAATGATACAGCTACTTTCAGTAGAAATAGGAAATGATGCAGATAGTTTTAGTAGAAATAGCTAATGATACAGATAGTTTTAGTAAGAATAGGAAATGATGCAGATAGTTTTAGTAGAAATAGGAAATGATACAGACAGTTATAATAGAAATAGGAAATGAAAAGGGTAATTTTAGTAGAAATAGCAAAGGATAAAGATAGTTTTAGTAGAAATAACAAATGTTAGAGATAGTTTATGGTGAAATAAGAAATGATACAGCTACTTTCAGTAGAAATAGGAAATGATGCAGATAGTTTTAGTAGAAATAGCTAATGATACAGATAGTTTTAGTAAGAATAGGAAATGATGCAGATAGTTTTAGTAGAAATAGGAAATGATACAGACAGTTATAATAGAAATAGGAAATGAAAAGGGTAATTTTAGTAGAAATAGCAAAGGATAAAGATAGTTTTAGTAGAAATAACAAATGTTAGAGATAGTTTATGGTGAAATAAGAAATGATACAGCTACTTTCAGTAGAAATAGGAAATGATGCAGATAGTTTTAGTAGAAATAGCTAATGATACAGATAGTTTTAGTAAGAATAGGAAATGATGCAGATAGTTTTAGAAGAAATAGCTAATGATACAGATAGTTTTAGTAAGAATAGGAAATGATGCAGATAGTTTTAGTAGAAATAGCTAATGATACAGATAGTTTTAGTAAGAATAGGAAATGATGCAGATAGTTTTAGAAGAAATAGCTAATGATACAGATAGTTTTAGTAAGAATAGGAAATGATGCAGATAGTTTTAGTAGAGATAGAAAATAATAAACGTAGATTTAAGAGAACTATAAAATTATAAATATAGTCTTAATAGAAATGGCAAATGATAAAGATAAGTTTAGTATAAATAGAAAATGATAAATATAGTTTTTGTTGAAATAGCATTATTATGAATTATATTAATGATAAACATTGTCACATAGTTTACCATTATAATAAACATGTATTACCAGACAACATTAAATTGTATTTCTAATTATGTCTTTACATTTTAGACGCAATAATTAGGAATTTATTGCCAAATCCCGTTATTTGAATTTTGCTATATATTTTTGAAAGCATTAAGATTTCTGTTGATGTAGAGTTCCGATCGGCCTTTTTTTTTTTTTTTTTTTTTTTTTTTTTTTTTTTTTTTTTTTTTTTTTAGGAACAGAATTGCTGCTATTGAGGTCTCTATAGATATATGGATCTATACATATGTTATGGTATGCTAATATGGGGAATCATTAATAATTGATAATCAAATCAGATATTATTATTATTATTATTATTATTATTATTTTTACTGTTGTTCTTGTTGTTGTTATCATTAGCTAAGCTGCAACCCTAGTTTTAAAAGCAGGATGCTGTAACCCCCAAGGCTTCAACAGGGAAAAATAGCTAAGTGACGAAAATAAATGAGTAAACTATATGAGAAATAATGAATAGAGAATATAAAATTATAGAAGGAGGGAGCGAATAGGAGTACTTGGAAAAAAGGGATGACTGATACATGGTAATATATCATTCCTGAGGAAGCAGTGGTAAGGGAAAAGGAATAAGGATCAGAACTAGTGACACGTCAATCCAAATGAAGAACAAGTTAGGGGAGCAATAGAAAACAAAATGCGTTTCTCGAAAGGAACGTAGTAACCATATAACAAGTGAGAAGGAAGTATGAGGAAGGCGATAGCACGCCACTCCAAAGAGAGATTAATAAAATGGAGGAACATATGAAGAACAAAATTATACTTAACTCAAAAAGAAGCTATAGTTGTGAGAGAGAGAGAGAGAGAGAGAGAGAGAGAGAGAGAGAGAGAGAGAGAGAGAGAGAGAGAGAGAGAGAGAGAGAAACATCACTCTAATGAACGAATAATAGTGGAGCAAAGAACAGCAAATTTCATTTCCGAAAATAAAACACCAAAAGTGGCACATACTCCTTGGTATTTTCTTGTTTTTATGAAGCCCGTTAGCCACCCAGTAATGATGGACGCTGTTAAATATACAGATATTGCATTCTGCAATAAAATCACAAAGACTTCTCTTGGTTCAATTGCTTTATTACGTAGAATCTGAATTTAGAACCATGAAATTGTTTATTGGCTTCCATGCACCCACAGAGCGGGTGTCAACGCGCTACCAGGACACACTGGTGTCCCAAATAATAATAATAATAATAATGATAATAATAATAATAATAATAATAATAATAATAATAATAATCTTTATTTCAGCAGAAGCCATATACAGAGTTACAATAAGGGTACAGTGATCTTACACTTTTGACATCGGTAAAAAAAAGATGAGATATGCAATAAAATCAGTGATATATTATAAACATCAATTAGCAGGTTGGCCACAGAGATCTAAGGTCTGGGTAACAAAGTCACAATAGAATTAACGGTTAACAATGATGATACCATACATATTAGCAAACAAAAAGAGAGGGAGAAAGAAAAAAATGGAGATGACAATGATAAATATGTTGGAACAGAAATTGCTTGAATAATGAAAGAACACTGGGGAGGGAAAAAAAATCTAGTCACTGAACAGGTGGTGTGAAGGAAATACAGGATATCCAGACAACAAAGATGTAACATAATAAAACACGTTATCATAACAATACTGGGAATCATACCAAAGTTATTTAGTGATGAAGATTTGGCATAGCCACACTATCAAATATTAGTGAATACAATTCATTGTACTGACGCTTCCGTATTCCAGGTTTCCCACATTTTGGATTTTATTCTCGCTGCACTTGCAAGCACATTTTGAATTAGGGGATTTTCACTAGATCGTAGGCGGGAGGTGAGACTTACTATAGAGCGACGAATGATGGTTTTTAGGTTATCCAGTTTATTTTCAACAAACATCGCTGAAGCTGAATGGTGCCTCGGGGTATTGGTGAGGCGCCTTAGGATATCATAGTGAATGACTGTGATACGTGTCATCGATTCTCGCGTATAGTTTGCCCATAGCGAGCAGCCGTATACGTTATAGCAGTAGGTTTGAAATAGGAGTTTTTGATATCTTGGCGGCAGAAGGCAAATCTTCTCGTTACCATGTTCCCTAGACAATACAATTTACGTCGCCTGTTTTCAAAGTCAGATGTGTCCTTTAAATCTTTCGTAATGATGTGACCTAGGTAAGGAAAATCATTGACAAATTCTGTAGACAAAGCTACTGTATATTACATGAAGGTTAACATAGATATTAAGTTAGACAACTGCACTTGAATGACAGGGTGTACCAGTGCAGGAAATCTTAACCAAGGGAAACAGTGCTTTACATTACTTTGGATGTAGTTACCTGAATGGTGAACAGATCGCACTTGACTTAAATGGTACTGGTTGAATGATCAAGCTAGGTGAAGATCATATGTTTTTATCCTTATACCTAGACGTATCTCCTTCATTATTGTGCAAGATTGTAATAAAGGCGTTGAAGGATAAAATTTAGGCCTTGATTCACTGAATACAAATAATCATCATAATGTGATACCTTGAATACCATTCACCAAGATGGAAAATACAGATCCAGGAACATCTAAATTCTGGACTAACCGGATTAAGTGTTGTCTTTGTCAGATGAAGATTGAAAAGCTTAAGTCATCACGTACACAACAACCGCAAGAAAATAATGGCTACCCAAGAGAGTGACTGATATTCCCTCTTTCATGCAGTGAATGAGATTATCATTGTTCTGGATCCAGCCAGATTTAATGATAGTAGTGACATTGAAGTAACTCTGAGGAACAATATGCAGTATCACCCAAATTGTTGTCTTATGTTTAAAAAAACATGAAACTGGAGAAAAAGAAAAGCAAATTATGCCTAGTCAGTAGAATGTTAGGCCAAGCTGTGTAGAATCATCCTTAAAGGCAAAATGTGTTCCATGAGGAAAAAAGAATCCTCATGGCGATGAACGTCATGAATGTGCCCAAACTTTAAGTGACAGAAACCCTCTTACAAGACTCGGTTGTGGAGATGCTGTTACACAGGACCTCACATACCATTTTGCATATTTAAGAGACCTGTATAATAGAGAGAGAAAGTATCTGAGAGCAACCAAAAGTCTGAAACATTGTTGTTATTATTATTATTATTATTAGTAGTAGTAGTAGTAGTATTACTTGCTAAGCTACAACCCTAGTTGGAAAAGAAGGATCTTATAAGCCCCAGGGCTCTTAAAAGGAAAAAAAACCCAGTGAGGAAAGAAATGTGGAAACAGATAGAATAGTGTCTAAGCCTAACCTCAAGCAAGAGAACTCTAACCCATAACAGTGGAAGATCTTGGTACAGAGACTATGGCACTACCCAAGACTAGAGATCAATGGTGTGATTTTGGATTGTCATCCTAATAAAAGCTGCTTAACATAGCTAAGGAGTTTCTTCTACTCTCACCAAGTTAAAAGTAGCCACTGAAAAAGAATTGTTTGGTTAGGTTAGTATTGTCAAGTGTATGAGGAAAGAGGGAAATGTGTAAAGAACAGGACAGACTATTCGGTGTATCTGTAGGCAAAGGAAAAATGAGCTATAACTAGAGAGGGATCCAATATAATAATTTCTGGCCAGTCAAAAGACCCAATAACTCTCTAACATTAGTATCTCAATGGGTGGCTGGTGCCTTGTCCTACCTACAACACCTGAAGAAAATGGCCACCCATAGGCTATCTGAGAGCTGGCCAGTCACATCTCTAATTGAGACCAAGTGATCTGTCAAGGTTATTGCAGTTCTTTACGGTCAAACATGTTTCACCTGAATACTCTGTGCCTAGAACAGCTGGGTGTTGATGCAGCAGTCCACAAGACTTAAACGAATAACTGTCGTTAGAAATCCGCGGGGTGGAAGCTCACATATAGGGAAAAGGTTTTTGCTGGCTTTCCAGAAAGATATAGGCTTTGTCTTGTCGGAAGCATCTGACTATTTAGTGAACCTGTTATCCTAGGCAAAGCCATTAGCATCTTGCAAACACATGTGCTGGACCACAACTGCTTTCCAGGTGGAAAGTCAGGACCTGCTTTTACTTAATGAAAATTATATTGCTCAAGAAGCTGCCACCAAGCTGATTGGCACGCACCTTGAGAAGTGTCTGAAGGGACCGAAACTGGAACAAGAATCCACCTCCTATTTCAGGAAACCCACAATTCAAAGGGGGTTATTTAAGCACTTTTCATTACTACACATTACAGATTTCCTTTGAGTGTTTGTCTCTTCCTACCAGTGTGAAAACGAGGAATAATTACCAAAAAAAAAAAAAAAAAGACGGAATATAATGGAACGTTCTGACCGTTTTATTTGTTTACTCTTGTATATATTTCCTCGACCAATGGGAAGATTTGTTGCCTTCGTTATAACAATGATTCCCCTCCGATTAAGTTTGGTTGATATATCTAATCTAGAAATGATTCTAAGGGGAACAATGCATATTTAATCAAATGTACGACACATTATCCACTTAGAACAAATACAGATATTCAGAGAGGTATCTAGTAATTCCAGTCACTTCTCAGGAATATACGATTAATGACTAAAATGAAATATAAGTGTTTAACAAAATCTTCATATAATGGATTACAGGGTCATCCACTAAATTTATCTAAACTATGTATATAATCAAAAGTAATCTTAAAAAATTATCCTCACATAAAAACAGAAAAAAAAATCAACTAAGTAGACACATTATCAAAAATCAATCCTTTAAAATCTGAAGTAAAATCTTGCAATCAACATTATTCCAAAGTCCTAATTAGAACAAATATTTCCATTGAGCTTCCCGTGTCTGTATTCATCTCTTCTCCTGCCCCTCTTTAACATCTCGCTACTTATATGAATCTAAATGATACATTACCCTACTCATAACATACGGATTGGGGTGTGGAACCTCTGGCAGCAAGCAATAATATTAATAAATACATTAAATTCGTTTACATCTGTGATGAATTCCCCGAAGGGACATTACATTCAATTCGGATCATTGTAAGAAGTATTCCCATAAGTGATGAGTTTACTAAAGGAGCTTTTTTTACTATGAATATTTCATACTTGCATTTTTTGTTTGCTTAACAGAAATTCGAGTACTGACACACAAAACAAAGGGAGATTAGTAATAAAAAGTAGCGTATATTTTTTATTATACTATTTCTTGTTCGTAATTCCTGAATCATAGGTAATATTACGTTCACAAGGATTTCTGTTTTGGAATGCTATTGCATAGGTAGGAATGTTAATGGTAAATTGGTTAAATGAACGCCAATGCTTTATCCAGTTGGCAATAGGGTGGGGGGTTTAGTATAATAAGGGGGGGTGTTGCTGCTGCTGAGGGAAACCTAAACATCATTATAGGGATTATATATTGCTACAATCAGCAGAGCTGTACTAGTCAGGCCACCTATACTTGGTTGGTTTGTTGTGAGCTATCAGAATAAAGTGTCATACCATAACCAATTCGCAGTGGTGAGTGTGGTGATGAAAATGGTCAGACCCCAGGCATGACTAATGATATGTCAAAGGACTTTCGTTTACGCACCTATCTATTTATCCTATATATATATATATATATATATATATATATATATATATATATATATATATATATATATATATTTATATATATATATATTTATATATATATATATATATATATATATATATATATATATATATATATATCATTAATTCTACGAGATTCTACATACATAATGTTTGTTCCTACTTTCTGTATTATTCCAGAAATCAAACCAGTGTAAAAGTTTCTATTTTTTTCATGTATGTTTTGAAGAGCTTTAAGGATTTGCAGCCCAGAATTTATGGACGCAAAATTTCGTAGAATTAATGACATAGGAACTGAATTGAAATATCCTAAAGTTTTGATTAACAAGTCTCTACAGAAAGCTAAACATATATTCTATTCCGACACAAATGAGGAGTCTTTCCCGAATGAAAATTTTCTGACACTTACGTACCATGAAAATTTTGCTTATGTAAAGGATTTATTGAAAATATTCAATGTGAATATAGTTATTAAAATTTCAGGAACAGTAATGGATATCTTAATGAATAATTTTCCAAAGTATGATAATGGCTCTATTTACATAATTCCATGTACAGTACTGGGTGTGACAAGAAACATATGGGTCAAACTGGAACATTGCTTGACAACCGAATCAAACAACATCGTTATGCAATTAGGACAAGACAAATGTCTAGTGACCTGTTTGTCCATATGAATGATTTTAACCAATGTATTGACAGGGAAAACTCTTCGGTGATTTCATTTTTGTAAAAAACGGATTTTGAGCGAAGCGAAAAATCTATTTTTGGGTGAGATAGCCATGTTGTCCTGATGGAAGTTCCTATTAGTAGCTTCCTAAGTGATATATGTACTACAGTGATATATGTACTACAGTGATATTTCCAGAGAATTCTACCTTTAGGTCTCCAGAATTCTAACTCCTGGCGCGAATATCCTCAAATTTTCTCTCAAGGATATCGCATAATATCAGGGGACGTATTCTTGACACGCCACATAGCAATCTGCGCCCCGAATAGCGTTTAGGCTTCGAGGGGGAAAGTTGCAGAATTAGAAGGGGAGCCGTATCAAGGTTACCCTAGTTCCCATACTACTATTAAGTATCACAACAGCGCCATATCCAAGATGGCGGACATTCTTTGTAGCATTGAGCATGGTGCTACAGATACGGTAGTTTCGGGAGGGATTCTGTGAAGATCTTTTCTTTAGAAAAGAAGGGTGGGTCCATCAGGACGACATGGCTATCTCACCCAAAAATAAATTTTTCTCGTTGCTCAAAATCTGGTTTTTGGGCTCAAGCCATGTCTTCCTGATGGAAGCATACCAGAGCATTAATGTATCTGTGGATTTCATCAGTGCCTTAACCTTGGGACAATATTTCTATGGTCATCTGGACCATTTGAGACAAATGACGTTACCGTTATCCGTCAACATCACTAATCATAAACGATGTTAGTGCTTCCTGCCCCCTACAGGGAAGAGTCATTCTAATCGGTAGAAAAGGGGCATCAAGGTTAGCATATATAGTATGAACAAACATAAGTATACACTGAGTATACAAACAGTCTCATGGTTTGTATATATTGTCTAACCATTATCAGTGTCCATTATATCCATTGTTTGCAAGCATACAATGATATGAAGTATACTTACATGAGTAAGTCAAAGAACTCTGGCATCTTAAACATGCAATTGTCGAGCGAATTAGGACGCAATTACATTCTAATAGACATTTATTTCTAATAAATGTCTAAATGAATTAACAAGTAAAAAAAATGTAGCATATACAGAATTTTTTTTTTCCTTTTGAAAGGGAAGAAATGAGTGCCACTCTCAGACTGAAGAAAAGTTTTTAATAAAATTTCTCTTCATAATTTCTGTACCTGTCATATTCTATCAACACTGTGTACTACGTACACACGGCACTAGTGCTATCTGTATAATTCCACACTTGAGATTTTGAACAGAGTTAGTGTCACCATGGTAACACTCATTTGAAAGGGGATCACAATAAAAGTGCTGACACCTTCTCCCTTTAATTGACAATCCCAATCAATTAACTGTTCATTGCAGAATTAGACGACAGGTTTTATTACACTACCTGCCGCCACCACATAATGCTTCAGTTCATGGACCTGCTTAGCATAGTGTTTGTAGAACACCCTGAATGATTTCCATCCAGTATATGAGCGAAGTCGCTCAAAGTCCATATACTGGAAAAACTTCAGTGATGAAGCAATTTTTTTTCGGATCATGACCTTCGGGAGTACTGTCAGGATCTGCTCTGCGAATAAAGTAGGTGAGCTTTGCCCTCAGTTGTTTTAAGGATAAGTTTGATCCAGAGGTTTCTCCTTTAAAGAGCTGTCCGCCCCTGAAGTCTGAAGTTCTACAAAGATAGACCTTTAGACACTCTACAGGACATAGAGAGACATCTTCATTCAGAGGGCAGATTCTTCAGGGACCTCACCTCTTAGTGGGTAGCACGCTCTTAGCGAGAAAGGTTGGATCAGGAAAGAGATTCAGTTCTCCCGCTTCTGTGAACTGAATGTGGCCCTTATCTCTAGATAGGGCCACTATTTCACTAACTCTAGCCCCGGAGGCTATAGCGAACAGAAAAATAACCTTTTGGGTTAGATCCTTTAGGGAACAATCTTCATTGTTCACAGATGAGGCATAATGTAGGACATTGTCCAAAGACCATGAGATGGGCAAAGGGCGGTGCTGCAGGCCTAAGCCTTGCACATGCCTTCGGAATCTTCTTAAAGATTTCATTCGCCAGATCCACTTGAAAGGCATATAGAAGAGGTCTAGTCAAGACTGACTTGCACGTAGTTATCGTGTTGGCCGCCAGACCTTGATTATGAAGGTGGACAAAGAAGGACAGCCGGAAGTTCATTGAAATTTTTTTCGGTCCTTTTGCTTTTACAAAAACAACCCACTTTTTCCAAGATGACTCATATTGTCTTCTAGTTGACTTAGACTTGTATTCTTCTAAGAATTCTATATTGCCTTCTGAGATCCCAAATCTTTTCCTCACCGCTAAGGCAAGAAAATCATGAAATGGAGGGTTTTGGCTCTCTGTGATAAATCGAAGGTAATTAATTTCTGAACCTTCTAAGATAGTCTTGGGTTCAGAACTAGGGCAAGCCTCAGCTTTAGTTCCTTCACTAAAGGGAAGAGATTGCTCTTGGGCTACTTGGGAGCCAACAGAGCCACTCCTCCCTGGAAGGATCTTAGCATGTTGAGGACCTTCAGCAGGAGATTGGATGAGATGAACAGGAATTCCTGAGTCCATCCCTTCTATACTAGAGACATGATGTCTGTTATCTCCTCTAGAGGATCCTCATATGGGGATACATATCGAGGTATTTTCTTGATGACGCTTGTGACGAAGAGGTCGATCTGCAGCTCGGAGACTTGTTCCCATCTGGGAGAGAATAGGTCTGCGTCTGTGGACCATTCTAACTCTATCGGCTTGAGCCCGAGTAGAGCATCCACTGTCACATTGCCGATCGATTGTACATGAACTGCTCATAGGTGCCATCCCTTTAGGTAAGGGATGGTTAACGTCACCTAAACTATATGAGACGTTCTCTAGCCTTGTCGGTTCCTACGTCTCATTATCGCTTCGATGCCCCAGATCAGCCTGAGAAGGTCTGATCTGCGTGGAGAGAGTTTCCCCACCCATGATAGGACCAACGTGGCCTTGGGGCTTTTGGCCCTTGACCATTGTTAGGGAAGCGATTAAGGAAAGACCGATATCGGTCTTTTTAGATCTCTACGAGCGTTTGATGCATATCCTCTCCAGACTCTTAACACATCTTTCACCTGTGCTCTTAGCACTGGGTCTGTCACTATTGCGAACTGGAGAGAGTTCAGAACTCTCCCTGTTAGCGTCTTGGAATCCTGACTGATTACCAGAGTCTCTTGACCGACCCTGCGATCTCCTTTTACATCCCCAAGGGAAAGGAGAGTTGGTGTGACCACAGGTTTCAATGGTTTTTTAACCATTGAAGCCTTTGATCTGGAGAGAATCGAGACTTCTTGAAGCTTATCTTGCATCCCCGATGTTCCGGGAACCGAATCACTTCCTTGGATGCTCATAGATCAGCCACTTTGGGTGCTGCCCACCCCAGCCTCTCGTCCAGGTACATTGTTGCCTGAACCATTTCTAGGCTTGATTTTTGCGTGACTATGTCTGCCAATCCCGTGAAGATACTTAGGACTGTGTTTAGTCTGACAAGTATTTTTCCTAGGACATATGTTATCCTCTGTAACTTGAATCCTAGGTAGGAGGGGAGGGGGTGACTGGCTGGAAGTTGCCAATAGACATCTTTCAGGTCTGACAAGACTGCAAACACCCCTTTTTGAAACAAGGTCCTTATGTTCAGAAGGATTAACATTATGAACTTGCTGTTTTATTTGAACTTGCTGAGTGGCGACAAGTCCAGAATGACTGAGTTTTCTTGAGTCCTTCTCAAAAACACCAAACAGCCTTCCCTGGAATTCGATGGACTATACTTTCCTTACCACCTGTATGCTCTAGAGCTCTAAGGTATACTCTTCCAGGAGGGTTTTGGAGGCAAGTCTATTCTCCATCTTAGTCCCATCATGATTAGGCCTTGGACCCAATGATCGAAGGTCCAACGATCCTGAAGGAACCTCCCTCCTACCAGAAGTGTCTCTTTGCTTTGCCTGATCAGAAGGTTTACCGATTCGACCACTTGCTTGTGGAACCGGGGTCATTATAACTGTGGGATGTTGTTGACCGGCCCAAGGAACATTTCTAGACTTTTCCGTCTTCCTTTTAGTTTGGGGACCCACAACCGTGGAAGACTTTCTCTTTGAAAAGATGCCCCACTTTTGGAGAAGTCCTATGTTCTCTGTGGTGGCCTTCTTAAACACCTTTCTAACTACCCCATTTGGAAAGAGGTCTCTACCCCAGATGTTGGAAGATATCAGCTTCCTGGTTTTGTGTTTCACTGTTGCTGCAGCGAACACAAACTCCCTACAGGCTCTCCTAGCCTTCATAAAGTCATAAAGGTCTTTTACTAAGGTGGCCGTATGCATTTTGGCCAAGACCATGAGCATGTCTGGGGTACTTTGATGGGCTGAACACAACTTTATGCAGTTCTGTAGGAATAGGGAGGCTGCAAGTCTCTCCTTTGTCTCTTGTTCCTTACCCAAAAGAAAATCAGATAGTTTAGGGAGATTCTCGCTAAGCTGTCGTCTAGCGACATCCGCGTCTAGTCTTCCTACTGAAGAGGTTAAGTGGGCTTCCTTCCAATCCTTCTCCTGCCTGGGAAAGGCTAGTGACAGAGGCTTGCACTCCTCGAGTGCAGGACATGGTCTACCTGCCTTGACTGCCTTGGCAACAGATTTAAATGCCTTCCACGTAAAGGGTATTGATATTGAAGCAGGAGCTAGAAAGGAAGGGTGTCTGTTACTTAGTGTGAATACTATCGACACCGAGTAACCTGCCTTTCTCAGGCTACTTGACAAGATAGCCTGTGCCTTATCATGGTCGAGAATCATGACCTCCTTGAGTTCCGTTTCTTTTCTTGATGTTGGTTCATGTCTCAGTCGAATGAAGCAATTAGGGAAAGTGTCAAAGCTTGGCCAAAACTGGATCTCGTTCAAAGGAACAGCCCCCATCTTCTCCGAGATGTAGAGTTTGCCGTTTAAAATCGGCATAAGCTCCGCAAACCTCCAGTGATTGGTTTTGGAGCATGTCGGAAGGTCTTGGTCTCTGTGTTGTTTTTATGACTCTTGGGGAGCGACAAGTGGAGCTTCACAGAGCTTTATCTTGAATTTTGCTTGCTCCTTTTCGTCTTGTTTGCGAAAGTTTTCTATTAGACCTTTCATATGGCCAATAATTGGTCCATTTCGTCTAATAGAGGGGTAGTGAGTGAAGATGTAGATGTTAATGGCTCTAGAGCCGGCACAGACGGAAGCAATTCCAACACGACATTATCCACCTCTTCCCGTGGGGGCTTCCTACCCTCCGTCCCAAGGGCTACCTGGCCGCAGGGAGGTGTGAATCGTGCCTGGGGCACCAATATTTCCTTACCTGCTTTCGGGAATAGTAGGTTACGCATCCTATCATTAGGTAGGTATGGTCCAGGAGAGATTTTCTGGAAACCTCTCAACCAGTTGCGTAGTTTGTTACGAGCTGCATCCCTAGACTCCATCGACTTGGGATTCTAAAAACCCACGGACATTAAGGTCCGACATACATTGCAAACTTGAGGGTTCCAATAATGCAGGGATTTGGAAATAATATTGCAGGGGCATGAAACCTGCATGTATGATGACCGTAAAAGTACTTACTCTTGATATTGCAGAATACTGCAACACATGTCATCTGGGGTTCCTCCTGTAAAGAAAGAAAAGCAGAATGAGTATACAATTGATTATCTCACTGATAAGCAATATGTAAAAGTCATCTTTTAACTAAAATAGCTTAGGATAGTAAGCTAGAAAGGGATAGTGGGAGACATACTTGTGTATCCCCTGCAAGCAATTGCTGTTACCTCTCCTCAGTATTAACTATAAGGAGATTCCTCTATCAAGGAATTCTAACGAAAGGGTTCTAACCCCTAGGGGTAGAAAAGTGTACAAGTCACTGCCCCTTTTTATTCTTTAACACTGTGCGGTAAGGATGACTGATTTCTAATCAGAGTATTTGAGGAATTTTATCGTTTCAATATAGGAACGGTCCCAGCAGAAGACCCCACAAGGGTACCCAAAATATTTTAGAAAGTAACTACTGCCATAATCATACTATAGTTTTCTATTTGCAGTATATACTATATTGCAAAATACCGACTACTGTATAATTATATATAATGTAGTTCAGCCAGTGTGCTGCCATTGTGGCAAGCATCTGACGGCACAGTCCAGCCGGCATGACGCCAACTGGACTAGGATATATAAAAGACATATATTTGTGTATCCTACCCAGCCCATTTGCTGTGACCTTCCCTTACAATATTAAAATCATAGTGTTTCTTGATCAGGGAAACTCAAAGATAAGGGTTCTAATTTTTAGGGTTAGAAGTGTAATACCACCAGCCCTTTCAAATATTTAATATTGTAGGGTAATATGAAAACTGATTTTAATCAGAATATTTAAGAAATTTTATTCTTGCAATATAGGATTGGTCTCAGCAAACACCCAGGCAAGGATACCTAAGATATATAGGAAAATAACTACTAGTATAATATATACAATAGTTTTTCTATCTGCAGTATATCCTATACTGCAAATATACTGACTACCTGTATAAACATATACTGTAATTCAGCCGGCATATAGCCGGCATGACTAGTCCCTGCCAGCGCAGCCAGCATGCTAGCTAAAAGAGAGAGAGATAGCATGGAGTGAAGGCTGCTTTATCACTGTTTATGTATACACCAAATAAGGATGTAAATGTCAAATTTACTGCCTTTCTCCAGAAAGAAGGTTCACATGGAAGGGGAGAATGTAACATTCAGGCATCCATCCAGCCACAAGTACCATTGCCGGCAAGGTCCAGTCGGCACATAGCCGGCAGGCTAGCACCCGTCAGCACTGCTATAGTTGGCATACTCCCGGCTGAGTCAGCACCTATCTGTGCCGATCTGGTATACCCCAGCAACAGAACTTGTGGCCAGCAGTCCAAGGGAGGACTGAAGAACCTTGGTGACCGAAGGGACTTCCCACCAACAGCTATCATGGCAGCCAGCTGCCGCCAGCCGCTGGCAGCCGTCATGTCTGCCGACAGATGACATGGCTGCCAGCAGCCTGCATAGCCGCCAGCAGCTGTCATAGCCGCTGACAGTTTGTATAAAACATGGCTGCTGGCAGCCAACATCGCTGCCGGCAGTTGTCATTGCTGCCAGCAGCCAGCATAGCCGCAGGCAGTCGGACAACAGCTGTAGAGTAGGAGTCTGGCCGGCCCCCGGAATCCACCAGCAACGGTGAGGGTGCAGGACGACGGCTCAAAGAAATACAATGGCTCGGCCATCACAAAAGAACAGAGGGGGAGGGAAAAGGGTCCTGTATGAGGTGTGGAAGGAGCCGGCAAGGTTGCCGGTTCTACACACCCTTAAGAAACTCTGTTTCAGTATCGGCGCCATCCTAGGCGGCAGGAAAATTCTATTCTCCAACCTAGGGTCTGCCAACACAGTTAAGGGGACGGCAGCAGTGCCACCTCCTCTCAACAAGGGAGAAACAGAGTTCCAATGCCGGCGCCATGCTAGGCCTCAGAAGAATAACTATTCCTCAGCCTAGAATCTGCGAGCACAGGACTAGTCTACTAGACCACAGGGAGAGGGTGGCGGCATCATACAACCACTTCAGGTGCGGCCTAGGGAGGGCTAGCCTCCTATGTCGGCACAAGACTAAATACTCTGAGGTTCTGACTGAATCCCAAAACCTGCTATCTGCAGTTAAGGGAAGGGACAGAAAACCATAGGCTAGTCATGTCTAAATGAAAACTCGAGGCACGACCCACTAGGGTTGTAGCCTAAGGCTACACTCAGAGTGAAAGAGAGATTACCCTTAAATCTCTACTAGAGACGAGTATCGGTTATATAATAATTCTAGGAGATATCAATCTCCGTTGAATTGATAAACCAATACACGAGGGTAACCGGGGAAATGTCGAAAGTATACTATATCGCCTAGGTTAGGTTACCTAGGCAAGACGAGATTTCGGTTACCTAAATCACCGAAACTCTGACATATACGATCGACATAGAAATATTAAAATTATGCATATAGATATCTTTTACAAGTATAAATTGCCTAAATAGCTTTCATAATTAAATAATTAATGCTATTTTAACCGGGAATGTCGTTCTACTAACTAAATAACACATGCCTAACGAACGACAGCGCCCATGGCGCCTCTGGTAACAGGCCTAGCTCCTAATCACAATAAATTACTCTAATTTCACTGTGAGACAGGAGCTAAATTACACACATTGTAAAGAATCAATACTCAACTTTCCACATGTGAAAGAAGCTGGAGATTGCATAATAATCCTTGAAAATCGATCGAAAAGGTTAGATGAACAGGGAACATCACCGTGCGAAATCGCTACAGAATTAGGAATGTCTGCCATCTTGGATATGGCGCTGTTTTGATACTCAATAGTAGTATGGGAACTAGGGTTACTTTGATACGGATCACCATCCAATTCTGCCACTTTCCCACTCGAAGGGTAAATGCTAATCGGGGCTCAGATTGCTATGTGGTGTGTCAAGAATACGTCCCCTGATATTATGCCATATCCTTGAGAGAAAATTTAATGATATTCGCGCCAGGAGTTAGAATTCTGGACACCTAAAGGTAAAATTCTCTGGGAATATCACTGTAGTACATATATCCCTTAGGAAGCTACTAATAGGAACTTCCACTAGGACGACATGTCTTGAGCCCAAAAAGAAAAAAAAAATGAATCTGCTTGTAGCAAATATTTTAATAACGAAATTTTACCTCTCAGCTCTGGACTTTTTAAACTAGACACGTATCTTGTTAATGAAATTGTATGGAAGTACAATGTAAACATTTAGTTCAATGATTGTTACATTACTAACATTTTATCATATAACGACAATTGTTTAATCATTTTCAACGACTAATAATTACTTATGGCTTTCATTTCAGTTTTGTTAGGTTTCTTTTTTTGTATGATTTTATTTTCTAATTCAGTTTGTACCCTGACGAAGTGTACATAATACTCGAAATCGCTTGGTACCTGATCTTTCTATATATAAATATATATATATATATATATATATATATATATATATATATATATATATATATATATATATACATATATATATATATATATATATATATATATATATATATATATATATATATATATATATATATATATATATATCCTGCCACGCTCAAATGGGAACGGAAGTAGTCATACTCAGGGATGTGGGGGTTTCCCTAGAGCTACGTACTGAAAACACACCTTCCCACAAATTGCCGAACTTGCAGGTTGTACTGCAGGTAGAAAAGGGGGAGGACATGAGAAGGGTTCAATCTCTGTGTGTGCATGTGTGTTCATATCTTTCTAAATATTCAGACGTCACTTTTGACGGCTTGAGTACAGTAGTCTGTATTGTACGATATATATTTATGTATATGCAGTATACATCAAACAAACAGAACTTACCTAACCATTAAGAAATTTAACAGAATTCAACCTATACTAAAAGTAAGTGAAACTAAAACAGCTCTCTGCTTGAGAGAATTTCTATTTGAACTGTCAACTCGCTCTCTGCTCATGGGAAAAACTATTCAAATATCTAAAGCAACTGAAGTAGTAAGCGATATTGCTATAATGATAATACAGTAAATTTTCATGAGCAGGAAATTAACTTGATTTTACGGTAACTCATAATGCACCCCATTATAAGCAATTTCACTTAACTCTAATTCACACACAGAATCACTTCCTAAAACAACTCTTTTATTTGACAATTAACTATTGTTATATCAGCTCTATTCTCTTTTATTTCTGTCAAGCCCTCTAATATCATATGGGCCCAATTGTCTTGTGGTTTAACAATTACCTTGGTTCCTTCCGCAAGACGGCGACACGGGGTCACAGATATGTTCGTAACGGTCTGGGGAGACAACAATTCTCTCTCAGGTACATCTGTTACCTTACTTAAATGTCTTACTGTCTCATGACTTTTTATCGGCAAAATGTACCCTCCTGCTTTTACTGTTATTGTATCTTTTCCCCAAAAAGGCAAATTTGATTATTGGAGATAAAATCAATTCCTAGAATAGCCTCGATTCCTGTAATTCCAAAGGTGGGCAAGACAAAAAAATCATGTGTAAACTTCAGAGACCCCACCTTGAATTTGACAATTGTTGTATGGTTTATGTGTAGTTTATTTCCTCCTGACGTGTCAAGAACAATGGATGCCGCTGGCTGTAGATTTGATGAGAATTTTTTTTTAATCAATGAAACACTGGCTCCTGTGTCTATCACCGCTCGAATGGATTTCTCTGGTAGGTCAATCGTCACTGTTAACATTCCTAGACGGCCATTAGGAGATATGGGGCACGGGCTAATGACCTCAGCTGCAATGCTGCTGCCCCCTAGTGCTGCGGGGGTGAGGTTGGGGGTACCGATGTAGGTCCCAGTGCCTGCTCTGTCACGTCTGTTGTCCCTGCTTCCTTGGCTACTGCTTTTGAGGTCATGCGGGTGGGGGGGGGGATCAAACTCCCTCGTCTCCTCCTTCCTCTGTTTCCTTTTCCTCGGGGGGGAGGTGTGCGTGTGCCACAGCCCACCCACCCTGGGCGATTTTTGCTGAGGACTCTCACGATAGATGACCAAAGGCCTGACAAGTGTAACAGCGGGGGGATCCTTGGGTGAGGCACTTCACTTGTCGGTGCCCCTCTCCCCCATAGTGCCAACATCTGAAGACTCTGCTAATCTGCTGCCTGCATTTCCCCTTACCTCTCTTCGCGTGTCGACTGCCTCTCATGGCTGCCAACTTCTCGGAATCAGCCCCGTTATTCCCAGTCCTTTTTTCTTCTGGCAAACTGTCTAAAATGTTTTGTATCGCACTCACTACGTCTGCTAACGAGCGATTGTCATCGAACAAATAACCACATAAATACGGGGTTACTAATCAGTGAATATGTGTACGGGCAATTGCTTTTTTGTCACCTCGGGTAGCAAATGAATCGCAATCACGAAAAATGCGAGTTGCAAAACTAAGAACGGATTCACCGTCCCGTATTTTGAGTTTGTAAATTTCTTTTAGGTCTCCCTTTCTCGCATCAGGCAAGGCATACTTCTTAATTAAACGTCGTTTTATTTCAGTATAACTTCTTAAACAGTCACATTACCTCCATTACCGGGGCATCTTTCAGCAATCTAATTACTTAAATAGCTTTTTCTCTTTCCGACCACCCATATGTAGCTACTTCAAAGTGTCTCAAAAACACTTCAATCGATTGAAACCCTTTGTTAGGGCGTTGATCATCCAAAGGCCTAACACTTGCCTGGAGTTCTGGCAACTTTCGAACTACGATTTGCGTATCTTCACTCGGCTGTGCATGTGTACTTTCACTTGTGTGTATTTGAACTTTGTTCATGTACGTCAGATATGCTGTGGTTGCGTGCCGTGCCTCTTCTTGTTCAACCAAGAATCTGTTCATTAACTGTTGTAAGTTATCTAACTTACTTTCCAATTCTTACGATCTAATTTCCTGTCTATATTCTTCATTGGGAATGCTATATCTCACTGCTCCTTCGTTCTCATCTCCTGCAGCAGCAGCGTCTGCTATGTTAGTCCTTGTGTATTTAGGCATCTTGAACTTTTATTTCACCGGCTCAAAGAACAACTTCACTCACAGCATACACAAACAGACGTATTTTTTTTACACCTGACACCAATATGACCCATGTAGACGGATAATGAGACGTCGGAATATGGGTTTTTTTTTATTTATTACAAAAGGTTCGTTCGTTAAGTACACTGTACACAACTACCCTCTCAGGTGAGTGACTTGTCAACTTGAGCGCCCACCGGCAACTAAACTCCCTTCACTCCCAAAATGCAATCTTTGCAATAATATGCCGAGACATAGGTTTTTGTGGAATTCTCATGAATATTGAGTTCATTTACCTTGTCGTACAAGACATCTACATACATGAATTAGGACACATATATATATACATATATATACATATATATATATATATATATATATATATATATATATATAATATAATATAATATAGTATATTATAATATAAAATGAAGATAATTAAACATTACTTCACTTGAAGATAATGAATGAGAGTCTAAAACAATACGTAAAAAATGAAATGCATGATTTTGCGTGTTTATGTGTTTTTTGTGTTGTGGTCCTTGGGAATTATCGATCTAGGTTTTTGGGCGACTGAGGTCTATTGCATCCTTGATTGATAAGGTCGTGGGACCAACCACTTCATCCTAAAAGACTTATTGGGAACTGTAAATTCTTCTTCTTTTCCTTCTCCTTCTTCATCATCTTCTTTAATGACCCTGGATAGGTACGGTGGGTCGTTTGCGACCCCGAGCGTCAAAAAAAAACAGGTTTTTCTCACTTGACTCACCCCTGTGACTGAATTTGTGGGTGATCGACCTGCAGGAGGTGTCTCCCCTACACGCTCTAGTAGTGTCCAGATGTGCATTGCTGTAGCTGTACTCCTTCCCAGATTTCTGAGACGCGTCGGGGTCGTTCGCGTCCGAGTTTACCCTTCTGAGGTAGTTTGCATAATTATCAAAGTTATTACGTATTATGAAATTGTCGTAGAATGGTGCAACTTGTATAGGTTATCAGTTATGGAAAGTCTTGGTGGATTGTTTGGCTACCATGTGCATGTTTTTTTTTTTTAGTTAAAATGTCGTTCATCACCACGAGGACCATTTTACCGCGAGTGCCCCTTTTTCATTTTTTTTCATTTTTTTGCCAAGTCATTTTTCCGTAAGATATTGCCAAATAGTGTCGTAAAACTTTTGCTTGTTTAGTGTTGGAAAGTGTGTCTAGATGATCTGGCTACCCATGCATGACTTTTTTTTTGTCAGATACGACGTAGTTATTGGTATATTGGGTATTTAACTGCGGTTACCAATTTCTGTTTTTTTTTTCAATATTTGTAAAAATTACTACGTAGTAAGGAATTGCCGTATATTATTCATTTTTTTTTTCATGTATATGTGTTAGAAAGTGTGCCTTGGTGGTTGGGCTAACACGTGCATGTCTTTTTTTTTATCTGAGATGTCGTATATTAGAATGTCGGGCATTTTACCGCGAGTGTCCCTTTTTAATTTTTTTTAATTTTTTTGCCAAGTCATTTTTCCGTAAGATATTGCGAAATAGTGTCGTAAAACTTTTGCTTTTTTAATGTTGGAAAGTGTGTCTAGATGATCTGGCTACCCATGCGTGATTTTGTTTTTGTCAGATACGACGTAGTTATTGGTATATTGGGTATTTAACTGCGGTTGCCAATTTCTGTTTTTTTTTTTCAATATTTGTAAAAATTTACTACGTAGTAAGGAATTGCCGTATATTATTGATTTTTTTTTTCATGTTTATGTGTTAGAAAGTGTGCCTTGATGGTTGGGCTAACACTGCATGTCTTTTTTTTTTATCTGAGATGCCGTATATTAGAATGTTGGGCATTTTTCCGCGAGTGCCCCTTTTTATTTGTTTTGCATTTTTTTGCTTAGTCATGTTACCGTAAGGAATTGGCAAGTAGTGTCGCAAAACTTATATTTTTATAGTGTTGGAAAGTGTTTCTAGATGATCTGGCTACCCATGCCTATTTTTTTTTTAGCCAGATATGGCGTATATATAAGTATGTGTTCGATTTTCCTGTGATTGCCATTTTTTCGTTTTTTCCCATTTCTTTCAAAATTACTATGTACTAAGGAACTATCACAGAGTAATATTTCATTTATATGTTTATTTGTCGGAAAATATGCCTTGATGGTTTGCCTAGCACGTGGCTGAAATTTTTTTTTTCTGAAATGCCGTATATTAGAATGGCCATTTTTCCACGAGTGCCCCTTTTTATTTGTTTTGCATTTTTTTGCTTAGTCATGTTACCGTAAGGAATTGGCAAGTAGTGTCGCAAAACTTATATTTTTATAGTGTTGGAAAGTGTTTCTAGATGATCTGGCTACCCATGCCTATCTTTTTTTTAGCCAGATATGGCGTATATATAGGTATGTGTTCGATTTTCCGGTGATTGCCATTTTTGCGTTTTTTCCCAATTCTTTCAAAATTACTACGTACTAAGGAACTATCACAGAGTAATGATTCCTCTCGATGTTTATTTGTCGGAAAATTTTGTTTACTTTTTTTTTGATTGAATATCATCAAATTTTTTTAGCTAAAATATTGTTTTACATTTTTTTTTTCGATTTTATTTCCCTTCAAAAAATATTTTTTGGGTCAGAATTTTAATTTTATAGTCGTAAAATAATCGACAATTATCCAGCAACCCACCATACAATTTTTATGCATATCCAATAATAATTAGATTAGTAAATAACACCTTGAAATTGACATACCCTTCCTACATTTCAAGTGGCAGATTAGGGAGTCTGAGTCAGTGTGGTTGGCGGCCATTTTGTGGACATATCCGAAGCGTAAGCTGCCCTATCTATATATATTCTTGTTCCCTATAGAATTTGTGATATTTTGGTATATTTTTACCTGCATAAATATATTATATATTAAATATATGTATTTTTTTACGAAATTTCCAAGTACTCAAAAAATTACCTTTAGATATGGCCCCTGATATAAATGTAATTTACAAAATAATGAAGATTTTTTTACATATTTCTATTTTAGGATAACATATGTTTATTCCCTAAAAAAATTAGCCACTTCCTATTTCATTTGGGTACCCAAAAAAATTCATGAAATTTGGACAATTTTTTTTGGCCAAAAAAAGTTACCCTTTTTTTCTCATTTCAGATCTTCACCTCCATGGGTCTGACTTCATCCAAAATACATCAAGATGTGTCCTAAACATTCAAGAACCAATTCCTAAAAGGATTTGTGTATATATGTATAAACTTTTTTTTTATGAATTTTTATGTCAGGTCTTTTTTTTCTACTTAATTTTTTAAAATATTTATAATAAATAGTTTTTCTGCAGATGAGTAGTATTTATCTTTACAGTTGTTTTAAGCATTCATTGAAGTTTTTTTTGGCAAAAGAAAAAAGGAGGTTACGCAAAAACTGATTTTTCAAGAATTTTTTTTGGCGTCGGGGTCGTTCGCGTCCGAGTATACCCTTAAAGGGGTGTCCGAGGACCGTACCTATCCAGGGTTAATGTTCCATGTCTCCCATTTTATTAGCAATCAGACCTTCCATGTTCTTCCACCTCTTGGCATCTATAAAATACCTTTGGTTATTTTCGCTCTCCTATTGTTATTATTTTTAATCCTTTCATATACTTCTTCTAGCAACTAATAATCCTCGGATTCTTCTATTTTCTGGCATATATAAACTCACTACTCATCATTTTCATATTTGATATTTTCAATGATATTACAGAAAAAATTATTACCAGTCTCTTACCTGTTTTTTATTTGCTTCATTTTATATTTTCCTTTTTACCTTGACCAGAAGGTTATATTTTGATTGGCGTGGTTTTATTTATTTATCTTTGTATGTTTGTTTGTTTATTTGTCAAAAACCATTTGACGGAATCTCATGAAATTTGGTGGGAAAAATTTGATTGGATTCTGGGAGTGATTGGGTCATAGGTCAAGGTAAAGCTAGTGAAAAAGTAAAAACGTCTTTTTGCCGGATCGTGGTCAATTTTTATCCGATTTTCAGGAGATTAGTGCCAAAATGTGCATAATTTAATTGCTTATCTTAGGATTTGGTAGTGATTTTGTCAAAGGTCAAGGCCAAAAACTTCTTTTTGATAAATTGTGCTAAATTCTTATCTCATTTGCATAAAGATTTTGCCGAAAGGTGCATATTTCAATTGCCTATCTTGTGATATACAGTGTATTCAAGGTAGGGTCATGAAAAGCTAAAAAACTTCTTTTTTTTTTTTTAGCTATATCGTGGTCGAGTCTTATGAAATTTGGTTGGATGATTGGCCATGATCCAAGGATAATTTGATCAGATTCTGGGAGCGATTTGGTCAAAGGTCAAGGTCACAACAAGGTCAAAAATGTCTTTTTCCTACATAGTGGTCAATTTTTATCCAACTAGCATAATTCATTTGCTTGTCTTGTGATGTGTCGTTGGCGAAGGTATGCGGTCTACCAATTGCCCGTTCAAGTTTTAACTTATCCTTGAAATTGACTATATAATTAATAATGCCATGGGATTCCTTAACCATTTCTGATGCGTGACGATACATGAGAGAGGAATAATGTTATACCATGCAATGGAGTATGTTCTAAGCTAAAGAGATTATTATAGTAAATCAATGAAACAGATATATTACAAGAGAGGTATGCTGTACTGAATGAGAATTCAAGATACCATGTTGTATTTTTTACATCTGAGCTTGAAAATAAAACCTGAACATCTTTATCTTTGAAAAGAAATAGATATGTAACAAAAAAATTATCAGGCATATTACTAAGAGACTATTTGCCTAGATATAAAATCATGCAATTATTAATAATTTCTGCTGAAGATATAAATATAATTTTATTCAAATATACGAGAAGTTAACCATTAAAGGAAAACACATACTTGATACAAACTAATTTTCCGGTGGAGATGATATGAAAACAAAAAGAAAATAATCTGCATTAAACACCAGATCGGTAACAAAGCTGCCTTCATATATGCATATAATTGATTTATGGTTCTACACGGGTTCCAAAACTAAATTACATTGAAACTTCATTTTCAATCCGTTCATTATCGCATTGGAAAACCGGTAAAGTATTTTGAATTAAATCTAAATTTATTTGTAGTATACAGAACTGGTCATGATAAAGGTGTCTAAAAAAAGAATAAAGAAGGCAAGTCTAAATTGTGTTCTTGCAAAACCTAGTTTGACCGCACCCAACTCCACCGCCATGACCTCGTTTTAAATTAGACCTGCAAATTTGTTCCTAAAAGAATTTAGCGACCATCGCCCTCCTTCCCAGAATTTCTTTTAATACTTCTTTTCTTTTCCTTTATTGCCACTTCCTCCCTTTTATCTTAAATTGCCATTCTCTTTACAAGAAGGGAGATTGACTTGTGAGATTGAAAAGAATAATGGTCGAAAGATTTGGAAAATAGATTTCTCAAATATCAAGTGACATAAAGATTTTTTTATCGTAATTACATGGTCCCTGAACTGTCTTAAATCTTGATGACATTACTAAGGGCAGAATATAATCAATCTAATTGGATTACTGTATGCTCTTTAATACAATACATATGTAGAGTAAACAAAATTATAGGTTACAATTAGCCAATTTTGTCTCGTCATATTCAGCGAGCGTTGAAATCCTTCATATTTAGCGAGATTTGAAAGCCTTCTTGTACATATGTTCCTCTAGAGTCAAGGAATGTGTGTCGTAGCAAATTGTCTTTCTTGAATATTGAACGAAGATGATGAATAAGGAAAATATTTTCAATAAGCATATTTACAAATGAATTAATGTAGGAATTCGCAGAAAGAGCTACACAGATATAGTCCTCCCCTCTATAAAATAAAGAGGAAGTGTCTGGCTCTATATATGAATATATTTCTTTCCTGTCACGCTGAGCGGCATGTGGGTAGAGGGAGTAATCATTACTTCAGGCCTAAGGAAGATACAAAATTTAAATTAGCAATTGCAGACTCCCCAACCAATAAATAGATCAAAGCTGTTGTTTGGGGAGTAAGATTCGGAAACAGACAATTTGAAGAGGATACAGACAAGAAAATCTTTGCAATCCTCACGGAATAGGCGGATATTAACGTAAGTAAGCGGGGATTTTTAAAAGGCTTCTTGATCCAAATCTGCTTTGTCGCATATACAAGAGAAGCCGCTTTTGCAGTGTATTTTTATTGGTCCGTATTTGACATCCCTGATGGAATTGTCTAAACTTATTGGCCTCAAAGTGGATTAGAGGTCAGGTAATGCTACGTAGGTCCGACAAAACGAATACACTGAGAGTCATATCGATTGACCACGAAAGCTTTTTATATTCATTTATACTTCCATGTTTATTTGTTTGTGAGTCGCATAACTCAAAAACTATTTGACCGGATCTGAAAATACTTGTTGGGATGATTGGCCATGATCTATGGACAATTTTTTAGATTTTAGGATGGATTGGGTCAAAGGTCAAGGTCACGAAAATGTCAAAAACTGTATTGGCTATATCGGGGCCAATTTTTATCCTATTTGCATGAAACTAGTGCCAAAATGTGCATAATTCAATT
>NC_090733.1:109421746-109444246 GCF_036898095.1 Palaemon carinicauda
TCTCTCTCTCTCTCTCTCTCTCTCTCTCTCTCTCTTTGTTTTTACCAACATGCCATAGAGGATTTTCCTTTTTACTTAAATTACGTCTCCTTTTTGTCTCTCGTTTCATATATTTTTCAGCACATTAGCTTACCATTCACGAGCTAATCATTTGGAAACAGTAACGATGAATTACTTGAAGTTTCAATAAGTTTGAATTACGTCTTTACCCGTTAGGGAACTTATTGTACATAATTCAGTATTTTTTTCTAGTTTTTTATTTTTGTTCCAAATTGAAACCTGAGTAAATTTGAAGCAAACACGAATTAGTTACTTACCAGATATTTTCATACCATTTTTTTATGTCTCGTGAAGCTTCCTTTTGTACAATTTACAAAAATATGTACAGCAATATATTCTTTGCGGTTGGATATTTAATCTGGCTTCCATAAAGAGATTTATGTACTTTTAAGACCACTCCATTTAAGTCTCTTCTCATAGCCAAGGGAAATAGTAATACAGTGCTTCTTCCTTTAACATTTCCATCAATTAATCAAACCTAGATTTTCTTATGTATTTTTTCTCTCCCGGTTGCCAAAAAATATTCATACATGTTTAAAATCCATTCCTTCTTTTTTATCCCTCGTTCATGCCAGCATAGTAAGCAGTGATAAATCGTTCTGCATATTTCAGCTTTTGCTCATTTTTCTTTGCCTCAAATTTGTATTTCACCGTTACAGCTTTACCCCATCTTTCTTTTCTTGCCTCAATTTTGTATTCCACCGTTACCAGTTCAGCAGTTAAAAGCTGTTACACATGAATTTTATGTAGGACAAGAAAAAGAATCGTCCTGAATTCAAGCGGCATAATTTCATATCTAAAATACAACGAGCACTCGGTAAAGCGCATACCTTCGCCTATATCAGCTGTATATCATAATATATGCAATTGAATTATGCACATTTTGGCACGTTTCATACAAATCGGATAGAAATTTTTTGACATTTTCGTGACGTTGACCTTTGATCCAATCCATCCTAAAATCTAATATAATTGTTTTTGGATAATGACCAATCATCCCAACAAGTGTTTTGAGTTTCGGTCAAATAGTTTTTGAGTTATGCGAGTCACAAACAAACAAACAAACATAAAGGTATATAAATAAATAAATAAATACAAAAAGCTTTCGTGGTCAATCGATATGAATCTCAGTGTATTCTTGTTTATCGGACCTAAGAAGCATTACCTGATCTCTAATTCACTTTGAGACCAAGCAGTTTACACCATCCCATCGGGATGTCAAATACGGACCGATAAAAATACACTGCAAAAGCGGCTTCTCTTGTATAAGCGACAAAGCAGATTTGGATCAAGAAGAATATCGTTGTTCCCAAAAGCAAGCTCCTTTTAAAAATCCCATCTTACCCACGTTAATCTCCTCCTATTCCGTGAGGATTGCAAAGATTTTCAAATCGTGTTTTCGAATCTTACTCCCAAAACAACAGCTTCCATTCTAATTCCATTCATGTCGTATTTGTCACGATTATCCTTTGATCTATTTATTGGTTGAGGAGTCTGCAATTGCCTCCTTAACTTTCGTATCTTACCTAGGCCTGACGCAATTGAATAATTAATGAGATTAATACGGAAAGGAATAGATTTGTTATTAAAAAAAAACACTCTCCCGCCGGGGTGGGGCTACTCCCTCTACCCCATGTTGCTCAGCGTAACAGGAAAGAAATACATTCATATACATAGCCAGACACTTCCTCTTTATTTTATAGAGGGGAGGACTATCATTTTCGTTTAATATTCAAGAAAGACAATTTCTTACGACACATTTCTTGACTCTTGAGGAACATATGTACAAGAGGGTTTTCTACTCTCGCTGAATATGAAGATATAAAATTAGCTAACTGTAGCCTATGATTTTGTTTACTGTGCATATGTTTTGTATTAAAAAACATACAGTAATTCAATTAGATTGATTATATTCTGCCCTTAGCAATGTCATCAAGATTTAAGACAGTTCAGGGACCAAGTAATTACAAGACAAAAGTCTGTCCCTTGATATTTGAGAAATCTATTTTCTAAATCTTTTGACCGTCATTCTTTTGAATCTCACGAGTCAATCTCCTTTCTTTTAAAGAGAATGGCAATTTAAGATAAAAGGGGAGGAAGTGGCGATAAAGGAATAGAAAAGAAGTATTAAAAGAAATTCTGCGGAGGAGGGCGATGGTTGCTAACAAATTTTCAGGTCTAATTTAAAACGAGGTCATGGCGGTGGAGTTGGGTGCGGTCAAACTAGATTGTGCAAGAACACAATTTAGACTTGTCTTTTTTATTCTTTTTTAAACACCTTTATTATGACCAGTTCTGTATACTACAAATAAATTTAGATTTAATTCAAAATACTATACCGGTTTTCTAATGCGATAATGAACCGATTAAAAATGAAGTTTCAATGTAATTTAGTTTAGGAACCTGTGTAGAGTCGCCAGTATATTATTTATCAAAATATGGATAATGATATGAACCATATATCAATTATATACATATATGAATGCAGCTTTGTTACCGATCTGGTGTTTAATGCAGATTATTTTCTTTTTGTTTTCATATCATCTCCACCGGAAAATTATTTGTATTAAGTATGTGTTTCCCTTTAATGGTTAACTTCTCGTAAATTTGAATAAAATTATATTTATATCTTCCGCAGAAATTATTAATAATGGCATGATTTTATATCTAAGCAAATAGTCCCTTAGTAATAAGCCTGATAATTTTTTTGTTACATATCTATTTATTTTCAAAGATAAAGATGTTCAGGTTTTATTTTCAGGTTCAGAAGTAAAAAATACAACATGGTATCTTGAATTCTCATTGGGTACACCTTACATCTCTTATAGTGTTTCTGTTTCTTTGATTTACTATAATAATCTCTTTAGCCTAGAGCATACTCCATTGCATGGTATAACATTATTCCTCTCTCATGTATCGTCACGTCACAGTAATGGTTAAGGAATCCCATGGCATTATTAGTTATATATTAAATTTCAAGGATAAGTTAAAACTTGAACGGGCACTTGGTAGAGCGCATATCTTCGCCAACGATACATCACAAAATAGGCAAATGTATTATGCACATTTTGGCACTAGGTTCATGCTAATTGGATAGAAATTGACCATTATATAGCAAAGAGACGTTTTTTACCTAGTTGTGATCTTGACCTTTGACCCAATTCCTCCCAAAATCCAATAAAATTGTCCTCTAACCATATCCAATCATCCAACAAAATTTAGTAAGATTCGACCGCAATACAGCTAAAAATAGGGTTTTGAATTGTTTGTGACCTTGACCTTGATTATGTTGTATATCACAAGATAGGAAATGGAATTATGCACATTTTGGCACCAGTTTTATGCAAATTGGCTAAATATTTACCTTGAAATGTCAAAAAGACTTTTTTGGCCTTGACCTTTGACACAATTACTACCAAATCACAAGATAGGAAATTAAATTACGCACATTTTGGCACTAGTCTCATGAAAATTGCATAAAATGTGCCTACAATACAGAAAAAAAAAACTTTTTACTTTTTCATTGCCCCGACCTTGACCTTTGACTCAATTGCTCCCAAAACTTAATGAAACTATTCTTGGATCATGGGTAATTATCCCATGGGTAATTATTTCATGAGATTCCGTCAAGTAGTTTTTGACAAAAAAAAAAAAAAAAAAAAAAAAAAACATTTAAACATAAATAAATAAATACACGCCAATCAAAATATAACCTTCTGGTCAAGGTAAAAAGGAAAACATAAAATGATGCAAATAAAGAATAGCTCAGAGACTGGTAATAATTGTTCTGTAATATCATTGAAAATTTCAAATATGAAAATGATGAGTAGTGATTTTATATAAGCCAGAAAATAGAAGAATCCGAGGGTTATTAGTTGTTAAAAGAAGTACATAAAAGGATTAAAAATAATAACTATAGGAGACCGAAAACAACCAAAGGCATTTTATAGATGCCAAAAGGTGGAAGAACATGGAAGGTGTGATTGCTAATAAAACGGGAGACATGGAACATTAAAGAAGATGATGAAGAAGGAGAAGGAAAAGAAGAAGAATTTACAGTTCTCATCAAGTCTTTTAGGATGATGTGGTTAGTCCCACGACCTTATCAATCAAGGATGCAATAGACCACAGTCGCCCATAAACCTAGATCGATAATTCACAAAGTCCACAACACAAAAACACGTTAACACGCAAAAACCACAAATTTTATTTTTTACGTATTGTTTTAGACTCTTATTCACTATCTTCATGTGAAGTAATGTTTAATTATCTTCATTTTATGATATAATATATTAACATTATATTATATTATAATATAGTAAATATATATATATATATATATATATATATATATATATATAAACCAAATATAATAAAGATAATAAAAAATTATTTCCCATTGTCTGCAACAATGCCTAAAAACACTTGATGGCGTATAACACTATGACAACCGAGACAATACTTTCGTCAGGTCCTTCAAAACATACTGGCAAATAAAATGAAGCGTTTTTCCACCGATGAGTTTCGGCTGAGGAAGCGTGCCTTGGCAAGGAGACAGAGGGTGTTGTACCAACCGTGTTTCACACAATTGTACATAATTCCTTTTGTATATATTATGCTTGTATCTTCGCTCTTCCCTCGCACTAAAACGAACATGAAAATTCATATCTGGTTTTTCCTCTGTGATATTGTCTGTCTTGTGAACTTGTTATGTCCTGTTGCCTTGAGGTTTTGTATATAAGGAGAGTGTTCCACAGTAATATAACTCAGTCGTTTCCAATCTGCCTTTGAGTTCACACCCTTACTCGGCGCCGTCACATTGGTGACCCCGGAAGTCGACTCGCTCCCACTGCCTTCCACCCCCACCTCCCTCGCCCCTCCATCGTTGGTACTATGACGGAGACTACATCAGTTGGCGCCGCGGCCGCCCCATTGAAACTTTCACCGTTCGCCACCGGAGAGGCGTTTGCTTGGTTTCAACGCGCTGAAGTCCACTTTCGTATCAGGGGCGTGACTGGCTCAACCCCCAAAGCGGATTATGTTCTCGCGGCGATACCCGAGGACACCTTCCAAGAAATATCCGACTGGCTTTGTGAACAAGGAGACACCCCAATAGCGTATGACGCCCTCAAATCATACCTTCTGCTGCAGTACTTGCCGTCACCAGCCGCCCGTATAGCAAAGCTTTTTCAGCTCTCGCAACAACCGTTGGGGGACCAAAGGGCTTCGCTTGCCCTCAGGGAAATGACCAGTATCCCTCGCCTTCAACCTGCCGCAGACGGCTCTCCTCGTGAGGTGAACCTACTCCGTGCCCTTTGGATACGCCGTTTACCTGAACCTGTACGCGCTGCCATACCCGATGTCGATAGTTTACCCATAAAGGACTTGATGACCAAAGCCGACGCCCTTATGGACAGCCACTTCAAGACCTCCATCAACGCCTCCACCCCTGACGACGAGGATGCCTATTCAACGTCAACCGAAGCTGACATGAATGCCGTAGGACATACATGCCTACCCCGTGACGTGCCGAAGCGGCGACACAGCTGCCCACCACCCACCAATCGCTCGCGCCCCAACGAACGACTTCTACAGCCACTTACTACCTCCCATCCGCCGCAGTTTTGCTACTACCACTTCAGATTCGGGGAAACCGCGAAGAAATGTGCCAAAGATTGTCAGTGGCCAAAAAACGTGTAAGCAGACCATCGCTTGTGGCGGTGGCCTCCCATGTTTCTAATCTGTTCTTTTTACAGGATGCAGGAACGGGCGTGCGATTTTTTGTAGACACGGGTGCTTGTCGTTCTCTTTTGCCAAGGAAACTCTTCAAGGCACAACGTAGTCTGTCTACATCTGCCGACGTCTGCTTGGTAGCTGCCCACGGATCTGCGATACCCACCTACGGTTACGAGAACCTCACATTATCGTTCTGAAACGGTAAATTCATTTGGAAGTTTCTCGTTGCTGACGTCACAATGCAAATCCTCGGTGTGGATTTCCTCTCTCATTTCCACCTTCTGGTCGATGTCGCCCACCGACGATTGGTCAACGCAGACTCGTACTTGTCGACACCTCTTCAACCCGCCCCCTCTAACCTCGCTCTCCACATCAGCGCACCCACGGATGCCTACGCCCACCTCCTCACGTCGTACCCGGAAGTTTTCCGTCCAGAACTTCGCCAAACGCCGACGGTTCCTGCCAAGCACGGTATTTATCACCATATCAAGACGACGGGACCCCCAGTCTTCGCAAAATTCAGACGTCTGGCACCGGAACGATTGGCAGCCGCCAAACAGACGTTCGCCGAAATGGAGAAAATGGGCCTTTGCCAAAAGGCCTCCAGCCCATGGTCGTCACCCTTACACATCGTTCTGAAGAAAGACGGCTCCCTCCGTCCGTGCGGGGATTACAGGCGCCTGAACATGCAAACAGAACCGGATCACTACCCCCTCCCAAACATTGCCGATGTAACCTCCTACCTGCACAAAGCTAAGGTTTTCTCTACGCTCGACCTCTTGAAGGGGTATTATCAGGTGCCTGTGAACCCAGAAGACATCCCCAAGACTGCCATCACCACTCCGTTTGGCACATACACCTTTTAATTACTCCTGTTTTGGCCTTCGTAATGCTGGGGCAACTTTTCAACGTCTCATGGATGGCATCTTAGGGGACCTCCCTTTCTGTGTATGTTATGTGGACGACATACTTATGTTCTCCTCCTCAAAAGAGGAACACCTCCGTCACCTGCGCATCGTGCTCGACCGCCTGCAACAAAACGGCCTTGTAGTCCGGTACGACAAGTGTACCTTTGGCGCCAACGAAGTGTCGTTCTTAGGGCACCGTATCACTCCTGAAGGAGTCCATCCCCTCCCTGAGAAGGTAGCAGCCGTTCAGAATTTCCCCGCGCCCTCGACCGTCAAAGCTCTGCAGAAATTCTTGGGCATGATCAACTATTATCACCGTTTTCTGCCAGCCATTGCCGCCACTCTTGCTCCCCTCTACGCCTCCCTCAAGGGCAAGCCAAAGGACCTGAAGTGGGGTCCCCTTCAAGAAGCAGCCTTCTGTAATGCAAAGAAGGCCCTATCAACTGCTGCGGCTCTCACTTTTTCTATCCCACACGCCCCTCTCCTTCTCTCCACCGATGCCAGTGACGTCGCTATTGGTACAGTACTCGAGCAGGTGGTCAAAGGCTCGCCCCGCCCATTGGCGTTCTTCAGCAGAAAACTGTCCAAGGCAGAATCGGGTTATTCTACCTTCGATCGAGAATTGCTGGCGGTGCACTTGGCTGTCCGTCACTTTCGCCATTTCTTAGAAGGTACGCCCTTCGTCATTCGCACAGACTACATGCCTCTGGTGCACGCCTTCACTCGACAGTCTGACGCCTGGTCCGCCCGTCAACGCCGACATCTCTCCGCCGTGGCTGAATACAATTGCACCCTCCAATACGTCCCTGGGAAAATGAATCCCGTTGCCGATGCCCTGTCAAGAAACACGTTGGCTGCCGTTCAACTGGGATTGGATTACAACGCCCTGGCTGAAGCCCAACGACAGGATCCAGAGTATCAAGCTTGTAGGACATCCTGCACGTCCCTCCGTTGGGAGGATTTTCCCCTCAAAGACTCCAACACCACCCTCCTCTGTGACGTGAGTACTGGTAGACCGCGACCTTGGATTCCTGCTCCCATGCGCCGACAGGTGTTTGATCTCATCCACGGCCTTTCACATCCCTCGTGCCGTTCTACTGCACAGCTGCTGAAGGCAAAGTTCATTTGGCACGGCATTTCTAAGGATGCTAAGGATTGGGTCCGTGCTTGTACTTCTTGCCAAACTTCCAAAGTACATCGACACACGGATTCAGGAGTGGGCACCTTTCCTCAACCTCAGCGTCATTTCGCACACATTCACGTCGACGTAGTAGGCCCCCTACCCACATCACAAGGACATCGTTACCTGTTTACCGTCATCGACCGCTCCACTCGTTGGCCTGAAGCCATTCCCATGGAAACTGCAACGTCCGCCTCATGTACATCTGCCTTACTCTCTGGATGGATGGCAAGATTTGGTATCCCTGAGCATATTACTTCTGACAGGGGAACCACTTTCACCTTTCAATTATGGACGTCATTAGCGAATCTCCTGGGCATCACCCTACATCAGACAACGGCCTACAACCCCGCTGCCAGTGGAATGGTTGAACGTTTTCATCGCACCCTCAAAGCAGCTTTGATGTCCCGCTGCAAGGATTGCAACTGGTTTACTCAGCTTCCCTGGGTCCTCCTTGGACTAAGGACCACTCCTAAAGATGCCCTTGACGTCTCGGCAGCCGAAATGGTGTATGGCCACCCGTTGGTCGTCCCTGCCGAATTTTTTCCTTCTACAACCTCCTCCGACGATCTCCAGCGCATACGTCACGTCGTGGGAAAATTTACTCCATGCCGCCAGACTTACAAGCCCCCAGCGAAGCATCACATACCAAGGGACTTGCACTCTGCAACGCACGTCTTCCTGCGCAACGACACCAGCAAGCCACCACTAACGCCCCCTTACATGGGCCCTTTCCTTGTGATCCGACGCAGTCCGAAAGCATTCCTCCTAAACATTCGGGGCAAAGAAGACTGGGTCTCCATTGATCGTCTAAAACCTGCTTATCTTCTGCCAGATGACCTGCCTACAGTTCGCCTCTCTAGATCAGGGCGCCCTATTTAACATGTACAGTATGTCATTTTTAGGGGGGGGGGGGCTATGTACCAACCGTTCTTCACACAATTGTACATAATTCCTTTTGTATATATTATGCTTGTATCTTCGCTCTTCCCTCGCACTAAAACGAACATGAAAATTCATGTCTGGTTTTTCCTCTGTGATATAGTCTGTCTTGTGAACTTGTTATGTCCTGTTGCCTTGAGGTTTTGTATATAAGGAGAGTGTTCCACAATAATATAACTCAGTCGTTTCCAATCTGCCTTTGAGTTCACACCCTTACTCGGCGCCGTCACAGTGTCCAACAAAAGCCATAAAATGAATTTATGAGGTGTTGACTGATGAGGCAGAAAAGATCAAGGAAGAATGACTTGGAAGCCTACGCCCTACATACGCTACCTATTTTTTTTTTTTTTTTTTTTTTTTACTTTAGTACAGCATTCTTCTCCCGCAAGGAAATTTGTAATTTATTCCAACGAGTTGCTCGTTCCAGGAAGATCCCTTGTTGGCAACACACCAGCTGTGTCCTCCAGATCTTTATTCTCATTTCCATCATCATCGTGTTGGATCATTCAGTGATCCTATTTTTTTTTTTTTAGAAACCCGTTTATGACCATCCCCCTCTCTCTCTCTCTCTCTCTCTCTCTCTCTCTCTCTCTCTCTCTCTCTCTCCTGCTGAATTGCCTCATCTCTCTCCTTACTCTACGATCCCCAAGAACAATAAAGCAGTTTAAGAAATTTCTCTCGCCTTTGGGAGAAAAACAATAGAAATGCGTAATGAGTTTGTCCCTGAGGCTAAAGTCTCATCTTTTCTTTCCCGGCTTCCTATACATCGCATTTTCCTTTCTTGGACTATCTTGTGTCTCCATTATCTCTCCCAAGCTCGGCTCTTTAAGAACTTAAATTTCCGACTCTTTGAGTACGTTATAGCGTTATCGTGTGCTTGATGCAGATATCTACGTAAACTACGTCCATGGTTTAAAGTGGTTTGTGTTTCGGTATATTGAACTTTTTTTATAATTTCAATTGAGGACCTAAGCATCCCGAGGGTGTAAAAGGATTAAGTAATTAATTATTAATTGGGATCTGGTAATTTAAGAATTGCATTGAGAAATGGTTTCTTGAATTTTTAAATAATTGGGCTTCGAATTGATGACCTATCCTGATTGATGGAAATTTTCTTGCAAAAATAATTTTCTTGTTGCTGAATTAATTCACCAGTCGTGATTCATAAGGTCAATAAAATATAAATTTCCACTCAGTTTTATAGTTTATGATACAACACTTTCTGTATCAATATTTACTCAATAACACTATACAAGTATAATCTTCCTTAAAGCTATTGAAACACGTTTACCTTAATCTGCCATCAGATGTCAGGTGTTTCTTCAGTACTAATATCATACGCGAATAATAATATCATTAGCTTTCTGTTACTCATTTATGATCAATAATTTTTCCGTGGTTTCCCCTTTTTTGTCGTAAAAGGGATTCGTCTGATTTTGAAATATCTTTATTTTTTTATCTTTCGCCTGAAATATTGTTTGGTCTTCGACTTTTCCGTTAATTTCTTGGTTTTGTACTTTGTCAAAAACCTTTATCCTGGGTTTCGAAGAAGATGCTCTAACATTCGTTTTAATCAAGCTAGTTTATTGAGCAGCAATGTATAAAAATTACTGTAATATTGGGAAATAACACTATACTTTCCAGTGTACTTGTTTACACAGTCTAATTTCCAACAAAATATAACTATACAAATAGTGATTTGCAATATAGATTCAAGCATAACTACGCCTTTACATTATGTTTTCAGTCCTTTCAGCACTTATTTGTTCTGCTATTCCCTGTCATTCCAAGTATATTCAAAATACCTAAATGTCCCTACATAATAATGAAATCAAATCCAAATCCTATATAATAATGAAATAAAGTTCAAATCGTCTATAGTGAAATAGAATTCAAATCCTACATGATAATGAAATCAAATTCAAATCCTCCAAGGCACCAACCACCCGTTGAGATTCTACCGCTAGAGAGTTATTGTGTATGTGAGAATACATCATTATCATCTACGCCTATTAATGTAAAGGGCCTCGATTATGATTCGCCAGTCGTTTCTATCTTGAGCTTTTAAATCAATGTTTCTTCATTCATCATCTCTCACTTCACGCTTCATAGTCCTCAGCCATGTAGGCCTGGGTCTTTTAACTCTTCTAGTGCCCTGTTGAGACCAGTTAAACATTGGTGAACTAATCTCTCTTTTGGAGAGCAATGCGCATGCTCAAACCATCTTTATCTACCCCTCCATGATCTCATCCACCAATGCCATTTGAGTAATCTCTCTTATAGTTTCATTTTTAATCCTGTCTTGCCATTCAACTCCTAATATTCTTTTGAGGGCTTTGTTCTCAATTCTACTAAATCTTTTGGTGATTGTTTCATTGCCATACCATGACTCATGCCCATACTGTAACACAGAGGTCACTAAACTAATATATAACCTGACTTTAATATGTGATTTCGGACGATTTGATTTCCAAACTTTACGCAACCTAGCCATTGTCTGATTTTCTTTTGTTCAATCTTTCATTAAACTCTAATTCTAAAGACGCTGTATTAGAGATCATAGTTCCTAAATATCTAAATGATTGTACCTAATTAATCCTTTCTCCTTCTTATGACATTTCATCTTCCATTGAGCCCAACCTACCATCATATTTCATGCATTCTGGTAAGCAAGTATTGCAAATCCTGTGATATTTTGCTAAGAAGGACAGCGTCAGCAGCATACTCTAAGTCAGCTAATTTTCTATTACCAATGCAGTATTTTCATTCCCCAACATGCACATCTGTTCTACGCATTACAAAATCCACTAGGAAAATAAACATGTGACGACAACACATTCCCTTGGGGTATATATATATATATATATATATATATATATATATATATATGTGTGTGTGTGTGTGTGTGTGTGTGTGTGTGTATATATATATATATATATATATATATATATATATATATATATATATATATATACCACTCAAAATTATAACGCAAAACATATTCCTCATGCTTTTAATAATGGAAATCTGGAAGGTCCCGCATTTTCCCCCATCATATGATAATGGCATAAAAGAAGATGAAGATAAAATATTTGTCAAAGCTCCACTGCGGTAAGCTCTAAAAAGCTCTTGCAAGAAGCTTATATCAGAGCAATATCCAATATTTCTCCTGAATATTTTTGGTGAATTATGTTTTGTCTAACTTTCATGCTTACGTCGAGACTCCTCTCCGAAGTAGGTTGTTTTGATACGAAGATCCACCGAGACTTAACTTCAGTGGAACTCAGCTTATGTATATCGTTAGTGTCTCTCCTGTTGTTGGAGCTATTATTGATATTGGTGTTCCTGTTGTTGCTCTAGTTACTATGGTAATGATAAAGATAGCTTTAGTATAAATGGGAAATGATAAGATAGTTTTAGTAGAAATAGGAAATGATAAAGCTAGTTTTAGTAGAAACAGGAAATGATAAAGATAGTTTTAGTAGAAATAGCAAATCATAGTTTTATAGAAATGCGAAGTGATACAAATAGTTTTAGTAGAAATAGGAAATGATGAAGATAGTTTTAGTAGGAATAGCAAATGATACAGATAGTTTTAGAAGAAATTGGAGATGATAAAGGTAGTTTCAGTAGGAATAGGAAATGATAGTTTATGTAGGAATATGAAATGATACAGATAGTTTTAGTAGAAATAGCAGATGATAGATAAAGATAACTTTAGCAGAGAGAGGAAGTGATACAGTTTTAGTAGTAATAGGAAATGGTACAGACAGTTGTAATAGAAATAGAAAATGGTAAGGGTAATTTTAGTAGGCATGGCAAATGATAAAGATAGTTTTAGTAGAAATAACAAATGATAGAGATAGTTTATGGTGAAATAAGAAATGATACAGATAGTTTTAGTAGAAATAGCGAATGATACAGATAGTTTCAGTTGAAATAGTAAATGATAATGATAGTTTTAGTAGAAATAGCTAATGATACAGATAGTTTTAGTAGAAATAGGAAATGATAAAGATAGTTTTAGTAGAAATAGGAAATGATGCAGATAGTTTTAGTGGAAATAGGAAATAATAAAGGTAACTTTCAGAAAAATAGAAAACTATATATAATCTTAATAGAAATGGCAAATGATAAAGATAGGTTTAGTATAAATAGAAAATGATAAAGATAGTTTTTGTTGAAATAGCATTATTATGAATTATATCAATGTTAAAATTGTCACGTAGTTTACCATTATGATAATTATGTATAACCACACAGCATTAAATAGTATTTTTAATTAAATATTTTAGACATAACAGTTGGGAACTAATTGTCAAAAACCGTTATTTCAATTTTGCCATATGTTTTTGCAAGCATTTAGATTTCCGTTGGTGTTGAGTTCCGATCGGCTTGTTTTTTTTTTTTTTTTTTTTTTTTTTTTTGGGGGGGGGGAGCGTATACTAATATGGGGAGTCTAAGAATTGATAGGAAAATCATATTTTTTTATTATTATTATTATTATTATTATTATTATTGTTGTTGTTGTTGTAACCATTAGCTAAGCCACAACCCCAGTTTGAAAAGTGGGATGCTGTAACCCCTTAGGCTTCGATATGGAAAAATAGCTCAGTGAGCAAAATAAATTAGTGAACTATATGAGAAGTAATTAATAAAGAATATAAAATTATAGAAAGAGGAAGGGAATAAATAGGAGTACTGGAAAGATGGGAGTGTAAGGAAGCAGTGGTAAGGGAAAAGGAATGAGGATCAGAAACAGTGATAGGTCAATCCAAATGAAGAACAAGTTAGGGGAGCAATGGAAAACAAAATGCGTTTCTGGAAGGGAAGGTAGCAACAATATAACAAGAGAGAAGGAAGTATGGGGAAGGCGATAGCTCGCCACTCTAAAGAGAGATTAATAAAATGGAGAAACATATGAAGAACAAAATTATATTTAACTCAAAAAGAAGCTTTAGTTGAGAGAGAGAGAGAGAGAGAGAGAGAGAGAGAGAGAGAGAGAGAGAGAGAGAGAGAGACGTCACTCCAATGAACGAATAATAGTGGAGCAGATAACAGCAAATTTCCCAGAGAATATTGCATTTCCGAAAACAAGCTCCAAATTTAGCACATGCAATCCTTGGGTTTCCTCTTTTTATAAAGCCTGTTAGCCACCCAATAATTGAAGATGGGGCCATTTTTCATGATGGACGATATTGAAGAAACAGATATTACATTTGGCAATGAAATCTCAAAGACTTCTGTTTCATTCATATTTGTTATGCAAAATCTGAATTTGGAACCATGAAATTGCTCATTGGCTTCCATGCACCCGCAGAGCGGATGTCAACGCGTAACCAGGACACACTGGATGGCACATTTGTAGTCCCCCAAATTCTGTCAACAAAGACCCACATTAGTCAGCTTCTGTATATTACATGAAGGTTAACATAGATATGATTTTGGACAGCTGCTCATAAATGACAGGGTGTACCAGTGCAGGAAAGCTTAGCCAAGGGAAACAGGGCTTTACATTAGTTTGGATGTACCGTAGTTACCCGAATGGTGAACATATTGCACTTGGCTTAAATGATACCGGTTAAATGATCAGGCTTGGTGAAGATCATATATTTCTATTCTCAAACCTAGAAGTATCTCATTATTGTGCAAGATTGAATACAAATGATTATCATATTGTGATACCTTGAATACCATTCACCAAGATGGAAAATAGAGATCCAGGAACATCTAAATTCTGGACTAACCGGAGTAAGTGTTGTCTTTGCCTGATGAAGATTGAAAAGCTCAAGTCCTCACGTACACAACAGCCACAAGAACATGATGGCTTTCCTATGAGAGTGACTATTTCCTTATTTCATGCAGTTGATAAGATTATGCTTGTTCTTGATCCAGCCAGATTTCATGATAGTGGTGACATTGAAGTAACTGAGGAACAAGATGCGGTATCACCCAAATTGTTGCCTTATGTTAAAAAAACATGAAACTAGAGAGCGCTAGAAATAGAAAAGCAAATTATGCTAAGTCAGTAGAATATTAGGCCATGCTGTGTAGAATTATCCTTAAAGACAAAACTTGTTTCATAACGAACAAAGAATCCCCATCCTCTGAGATCAGACAAGTTATGGCGATTAACGTCATGAATGTGCCCAAACTTTAAGTGACAGATAACCTCTTACAAGACTCAGTTGTGGAGATGCTATTACATACCATTTTGCATATTTAAGAGACCTGTAGAGAGAGAAAGTATCCGAGAGCAACCAAGAGACTGAAAGAGTGTTTTTATTATTATTATTATTATTATTATTATTATTATTATTATTATTATTATTATTATTACTTGCTAAGCTACAACCCTAGTTGGAAAAGAAGGATCTTATAAGTCAAGGGCCTCCAAAAAGGAAAATAACCCAGTGAAGAAAGAAATGAGGAAACAGATAAAATAGTGTATCTAAGCCTAACCTCAAGCAAGAGAACTCTAACCCATAACAGTGGAAGATCTTGGTACAGAGGCTATGTTGTGATTTTGGAGTGTCATCCTAATAAAAGCTGCTTAACATAGCTAAGGAGTTTCTTCTACTCTCACCAAGTTAAAAATGGCCACTGAAAAATTACAAAATTGTAGTTAACCCCTTGAGTCAAGAATTGTTTGGTTAGGTTAGTATTGTCAAGTGTATGCGGAAAAAGGAGAATGTGTAAAGAATAGGACGGACTTGTATTCTTCTAAGAATTCTATATTGCCTTCTGAGATCCCAAATCTTTTCCTAACCGCTAGAGCAAGAAAATCATGAAATGAAGGATTTGAGCTCTCTGTGATAAATCGAAGGTAATTAATTTCTGAACCTTCTGAGATAGTCCTGGGTTCAGAACTAGGGCCAGCCTCAACTTCAGTTCCTTCACTAAAGGGAACAGATTACTCTTGGGCTACTTGGGAGCCAACAGAGCCACACTTCCCTGGAAGGATCTCAGCATGTTGAGGACCTTCAGCAGGAGATTGGATGGGATGAACCGGAATTCCTGTGTCCATCCCTACTATACTAAAGACATGATCCTCGTATGGGGTTACATATCGAGGTACTTTCTTGATGACGCTTGTGATGAATAGGTCGATCTGCAGCTCGGGGACTTGTTCATATCTGGGAGAGAATAGGTCTGAGTCTGTGGACCATTCTAACTCTATCGGCTTGAGCCCGAGTAAAGCATCTGCTGTCACATTGCGGATCGATTGTACATGAACTGCTGATAGGTGCCATCCCTTTAGGTAAGGGATGGTTAACGTTACCTATACTATATGAGACGTTCTCTAGCCTTGTCGGTTCCAACATCTCATTATCGCTTCGATGTCCCAGATCGGAGGGCTGATCTGCGTGGAGAGAGTTTCCCCACCCATGACAGGACCAACGTGGCCTTGGGGCTTTTGGTCCTTGACCATTGTTAGGGAAGCGATTAAGGAAAGACTGATATCGGTCTTTTTAGATATCTTCGAGTGTTTGATGCGTATCTTCTCCAGACTCTTAACACATCTTTCCGCGGTGCTCTTAGCATTGGGTTTGTCACTATTGCAAACTGGAGAGAGGTCAGAACTCCTCACTGTTAGCGTCTTGGAATCCTGACTTATTACTATAGTCTCTTGACCGACCCTGCGATCTCCTTTTACATCCCCAAGGGAAAGGAGAGTTGGTGTGACCACAGGTTTCAATGGTGTTTTAACCATTGAAGCCTTTGAGCTGGAGAGAATCGAGACTTCTTGAAGCTTATCTTGCATCCGTGATGTTCCGGGAACTGGATCATTTCCTTGGATGTTCATATACCAGCCATTTCGGGTGCTGCCCACCCCAGCCTCTCGTCATGTACATTGTTGCCTGAACCATTTTTAGGCTTGGTTTTTGCGTGACTGTGTCTGCCAATTCCGTGAAGATACTTAGGTCTGTGTTTAGTACGACAAGTATCTTTCCTAGGACATATGTTATCCTCTGTAACTTGAATCCTAGGTAGGAGGGGAGGGGGTGACTGATTGGAAGTTGCCAATAGACATCTTTCAGGTCTGACAAGATTGCAAGCACCCCTTTTTGAAACAAGGTCCTTATGTTCAGAAGGATTAACATTCTGAACTTGCTGTTTTATTTGAACTTGTTGAGTGGTGACAAGTTCAGAATGACTGAGTTTTCTTGAGTTCTTCTCGTGAACACTAAACAGCCTTCCCTGGAATTCGATGGACTATACTTTCCATACTGCCTGTATGCTCTAGAGCTCTAAGGTATACTCATCCAGGAGGGTTTTGGAGTGTAGGAAGAGTTGAGGAAATGATGGTGGAGTCATGTCTATTCTCCATCCTAGTCCCATCATGATTAGGCCTTGGACCCAAGGATTTCCTACCAGAAGCGTCTCTTTGCTTCACCTGATCAGAAGGTTTACAGATTCGACCGCTTGCCTGTGGTACTGCGGTCATTGTAACTGTGGGATGTTGTTGACCGGCCCTAGGAACATTTCTAGACTTTTCCGTCTTCCTTTTAGATTGGGGACCCACAACCATGGAAGACTTTCTCTTTGAAAAGATGCCTCACTTTTGGAGAAGTCCTATGTTCTCTATGGTGGCTTTCTTAATCACCTTTCTAATTACCTCGTTTGGAAAGAGGTCTCTACCCCATATGTTGGAAGATATCAGCTTCCTGGTTTCGTGTTTCACTGTTACGGCAGCGAACACAAACTCCCTACAGGCTCTCCTAGCCTTCATAAAGGCATAAAAGTCTTTTACTAAGGTGGCCATATGCATTTTGGCCAAGACCATGAGCATGTCTGGGGTACTTTGATGGGCTGAACACAACTCTATGCAGTTCTGTAGGGATAGGGAGGCTGCAAGTCTCTCCTTTGTCTCTTGTTCCTTACCCAAAAGAAAATAAGATAGTTTAGGGAGATTCTTGCTAAGCTGTCGTCTAGCGAGATCCGCGTCTAGTCTTCCTACTGAAAAGGTTAAGTGGACTTCCTTCCAATCCTTCTCCTGCCTGGGAAAGGCTAGTGACAGAGGCTTGCACTCCTCGAGTGCAGGACATGGTCTACCTGCCTCCACTGCCTTGGCAACAGATTTAAATGCCTTCCACGTAAAGGGGAATGATATTGAAGCAGGAGCTAGAAAGGGAGGATGTCTGTTACTTAATGTGAATACTTTCGACACCGAGTAACCTGCCTTTCTCAGGCTACCTGACAAGATAGCCTGTGCCTCATCAAGGTCGAGAATCATGACTTCTTTCAGTTCTGTTTCTTTTCTTGACGTTGGTTCATGTCTCAGTCGATCAAGCAATTAGGGAAAGTGTCAAAGCTTGTTAAAACTGGATTTCGTCCAAAGAAACAGCCCCCATCCTCTCTGAGATGTAGAGTTTGCCGTTTAAAACCGGCATAAGCTCCGCAAACCTCCAGGGATTGGTTTTGGAGCATGTCGGAAGGTCTTGGTCTCTGGGTTGTTTGTATGACCCTTTGGGAGCGACAAGTAGAGCTTCACAGAGCTTTATCTTGAAATTCGCTTCCTCCTTTCCGTCTTGTTTGCGAAAGTTTTCTATTAGACCTTTCATATGGGCCAATAATTTGTTCATTTCGTCTAATAGAGGGGTAGAGAGTGAAGATGTCGATGTTAATGGCTCTAGAGCCTGCGCAGACGGAGGCAATTCCAACACGACATTATCAACCTCTTCCTGTGGGGGCTTCCTGCCCTCCGTCCCAAGGGCTACCTGGCCGCAGGGAGGTGTGAATCATACCTGAGGCCCCACTATTTCCTTACTTGCTTTCGGGAATAGTAGGTTACGCATCCTATCATTAGGTAGGTATGGTCCCGGAGAGATTTTCTGGAAACCTCTCAACCAGTTGCGTAGTTTGTTACGAGCTGCATCCCTAGATTCCATCGACTTGGGATTCTCGAAACCCACGGGCATTAAGGTCCGACATACATGGCAAACTCGAGGGTTCCAATAATGCAGGGATTCGGAAATAATATTGCAGGGGGCATGAAACCTGCATATATCAAGACTGTAAAGGTACTTACTCTTGATATTGCAGAAGACTGCAACACATTTCATCTGGGGTTCCTCCTGTAAAGAAAGGAAAGCAGAATGAGTATACAATTGATTATCTCTCTGATAAGCGATATGTAAAAGTCATCTTTTAACTAAAATAGCTTAGGATAGTTAGCTAGAAACAGATAGTGGGAGACGCATACTTATGTATCCCCGGCAAGCAAATGCTGTTACCTCTCCTCAGTATTAACTGTAAGGAGATTCCTCTATCACGGAACTCTAACGAAAGGGTTCTAAACCCCTAGGGGTAGAAAAGTGTACAAGTCACTGCCCCTTTTTATTCTTTAACACTGTGGGGTAAGGATGACTGATTTCTAATCAGAGTAATGAAGGAATTATATTCTTTCAGTATAGGAACGATCCCAGCAGAAGCCCACGCAAGGGTACCCAAAATATGTTAGAAACTAACTACTGTATAATCATACTATAGTTTTCTGTTTGCAGTATATACTATATTGCAAAATACCGACTACTGTATGATTATATATAATGTAGTTCAGCCAGTGTGCTGCCATTGTGGCAAGCATCTGACGGCACGGTCCAGCCGGCATGACACCGATTGGACTAGGAAATATAAAAGACATATACTTTTGTATCCTACCCAGCCCATTTTCTGTGACCTTCCCTTACAATATTAAAATCATAGAGTTTCCTGATCAGGGAAACTCAAGGATAAGAGTTCTAATCTTTTAAGAAGTGTAATACCACCAGCTCTTTCAAATATCTAATATTGTATGGTAATATGAAAACTAATTCTAATCAGAATATTGAAGAAATTCTATTCTTTCAATATAGGATTGCTCTCATCAAACACCCGGGCAAAGATACCCAAGATATATTGGAAAATAACTACTAGTATAATATATACAATAGTTTTTCTATCTGCAGTATATCCTTTACTGTAAATATACTGACTACCTGTAATGACATATACTGTAATTCAGTCGGCATATAGGCGGCATAGCTAGTGCCTGCCAGCGCAGCCAGCATGCTAGCTAAAAGAGAGAGAGACAGCATGGAGTGAAGGCTGCCTTATTACTGTGTATGTATACACCAAATAAGGATGTAAATGTCTAATTTACTGCCTTTTTCCAGAAAGAAGGTTCAAAGGGAAAGGGAGAATGTAACATTCAGGCATCCATCCAGCCACAAGTACCATCGCCGGAAAGGGCCGGTCGGTAGATAGCTGGCAGACTAGCACCCGGCAGCACTGGTACAGTAGGCATACTGCCGGCTGAGTCAGCACCTATCTGTGCAGGTCTGTTAATACCCCGGCAACAGAACTTGTGGCAAGCAGTCCGAGGGAGGACTGAAGAACCTTGGTGACTGAAGGGACTTCCCACCAACAGCCATCATGGCTGCCAGTTTCCGCCAGCCGCTGGAAGCCGTCATGGCTGCCAGTTGCCGCCAGCCGCTGGAAGCCGTCATGGCTGCCGACAGATGACATGGCTGCCAGCAGCCTGCATAGCCACCAGCAGCCGTCATAGCCAACGACAGTTTGTATAAAACATGGCCAACGGCAGCCAACATCGCCGCCGGCAGTTGTCATGGCTGCCAGCAGCCGGCATAGCTGCAGTCAGTCGGACAAAAGCTGTAGAGTAGTAGTCTGGCCGGCCCCCGCAATCCACCGGCAACGGTGAGGTTGTAGGACGATGGCTCAAAGAAATACAATGGCTCGGCCATCACAAAAGAACAGATGGGGAGGGAAAAGGGTCCTGTATGAGGTGTGGAAGGAGCCGGCAAGGTTGCCGGTCCTACACACCCTTAAGAAACTCTTTTTTAGTATTGGCGCCATTCTAGGCGGCAGGAGAATTCTATTCTCCAACCTACGGTCTGCCAACACTGTTAAGGGGACGGCAGCATTGCCTCCTCCTCTCAACAAGGGAGAAACAGAGTTCCATTGCCGGCGCCATCCTAGGCCTCAGAAGAATAACTATTCTTCAGCCTAGGGTCTGCGAGCACAGGACTAGTCTACTAGACCACAGGGAGAAGGTGGCGGCATCATACAACCACTTCAGGTGCGGCCTAGTGAGGGCTAGCCTCCTATGTCGGCAGCCTAGCCGGCAGGGGAATGACTATTCACCCTGCCGGCCGACTGTCGGCACAATACTAAATACTCTGTGGTTCTGACCAAGTCCCAAAACCTGCTATATCTGCGGTTAAGGGAAGGGACAGAAAACCCTAGGCTACTCATGCCTGAATGAAAACTTGAGGCACGACCCACTAGGATTGTAGCCTAAGGCTCCTAATCACAATAAATTACTCTAATTTCACTGTGAGACAGGAGCTAAATTACACATATTGTAAAGAATCAATACTCAACTTTACAGAGGCGAAAGAAGCTGGAGATTGCATAATAATCCTTGAAAATCGATCGAAAAGGTCAGATCAACAGTGAACACCACCGTGCGAAATCGCTTCAGAATTAGGAATGTCCGCCATCTTGGATATGGTGCTGTTGTGATACTCAATAGTAGTATGAGAACTAGGGTAACCTTGATACGGCTCTCCTAATTCTGCCACTTTCCCCGTCGAAGCGTAAATGCTATTCGGGGCGCAGATTATTATGTGGCGTGTCAAGAATACGTCCCCTGATATTATGCGATATCTTTGAGAGAAAATTTAATGATATTCGCACCAGGAGTTAAAATTCCGGAGACCTAAAGGTAAAATTTTCTGGTAATATCACTGTAATACATATATCCCTTAGGAAGCTACTAATAGGAACTTCCATCAGGACGACATGGCTTGAGCCTAAAAAGAAACAATACTGAATCTGCTTGTAGCAAATATTTTAATAACCAAGTTTTAACTCTCAGCTCTGGACTTTTTAAACTAGACACGTATCTTGTTAATGAAATTTTAAGGAAGTACAATGTAAACATTTAGTTCAATGATTGTTACATTGCTAACATTTTATCATATAATGTCAATTATTTATTAATTTTCAACGACTAATAATTACTTGTGGCTTTCATTTCAGTTTCGTAAGGTTCGTTCTTTTGTATGATTTTATTTTCTAATTCACTTCATACCCTGACGAAATGTACGTAATACTCGAAAGCGCTTTGTACCCGATATATATATATATATATATATATATATATATATATATATATATATATATATATATATATGTATCCTATCATGCTCAAATGGGAACGGAAGTAGTCATACGCAGGGAAGTGGGGGTTTCCCCAGAGCTACTTACTGAAAACACACCTTCCCACAAATTGCTGAACCTGCAGGTTGTACTGTAGGTAGAAAAGGGGGAGGACATGAGGAGGGTTCAATCTGTGTGCATGCATGTGTGTGCATATCTTTCTAAATATTCAGACGTCACTTTTGACGGCTTGAGTACAGTAGTCTGTATTGTACGATATATATTTATGTATATGCAGTATACATCAAACAAACAGAACTTACCTAACCATTAAGAAATTTAACATAATTCAACCTATACTAAAAGTAAGCGAAACTAAAACAGCTCTCTGCTTGAGAGAATTTCTATTTGAACTGTCAACTCGCTCTCTGCTTATGGGAAAAACTATTCAAATGTCTAAAGCAACTGAAGTAGTAAGCGATATTGCTATAATGATAATACAGTAAA